>NW_004524777.1:394265-407925 GCF_000260255.1 Octodon degus
TTTATTTATTCCTGTTCTGTTTTCCTAATGTGTGAGTTCACAGCTATGAATTTTCCTCTGAGGACTTTTTTTTATCATATCCCATAAATTATGGTAAGTTTTGCTTGAATTTTCATTGATTTGTAGATATTGTTAAATTTTTTGTTTAATTTCTTCTGTGACCCATTGGTTGCTGAGTAGGGCGTCATTTAATTTCCACATATTTAAAGTTTTTTTTCTGGTTTCTTTTGCCATTTATTTTCAGTTTCATTGCACTCTGGTCAGATAATCTGCATTGGGATAATTTCTGTTTTCTTACATATACTTAAGCATGACCTATGGACCAGTATGTGGTCTATTTTAGAAAATGACCCATGTGCAGCTGAAAAAATTGTGTATTCAGCTGTGTTTAGTTGAAACACTTTGTATGTGTACTCCAAGTCCATTTGTTTCAAGCTCTGGTTCAGTTATGTTTCTTTTTTGCTCAGTTTTTTTCTGGTTGATCTATCTTTTGGGGATAAGCGGGTGTTAAAGTCTCCTGTTAAGATGGTAGTATTGGATATTAGATTTTCATGTCTATTATGACTTGCTTTATATAATTGGATGCTCCCGTGTTTGGTGCATGCATATTAATGAGTGTTACCTATTCCTCTTGAATTTTTCCCTAACCAGTATATACTGGCCTTCTTTATTTCGCTTGATCTTTGTTGGTTTGATGTTGCTACTGTCTGAGAATAGGATTGGAACCCCTGCTTTTCTCTGAGATGCTGGGGCATGTAGTTTTGTGTTCCATTCTTTGACTTTCAGCCTATGAATATCTTTATGTGTTAAATGTGTTTCTTGTATACAGCATATTGTTGGATTTTGTTTCCTAATCCACTGTGCCAGTCCATTTCTCTTAATTGGTAAATTGAGTCCATTTACATTGATGGATAGAATTGAGATGTACTGACTTACAATTGACATGTTATTTACCTATTTTTTACTCCTTTTTCTACTTTGTATAATTGCTTGCCTTATTTAGTTCATTGCTTCTGATCTCATTCATGGAGTTCTGATCATCTTGGTCCCTCTCTAGAACATCTTTCAGTAGCCTGTGTAGGGTCAGCTTTGTCATCGTGAATTTTTTTTTTTTTTTTTTGGCAGATCCGGGGATTGAACTCAGGCCCTGGGCTTGCCAGGGAAGTGCTTATTCCACTGAGCCATCGCCCCGGGCCCATGAAATTTTTAGCTGTTCTTTTTCATGAAATTATTTCACTTCTCCATCAAACTTGAAAGAGAGTTTTGCAGATTATAGTACTCTGGGCTGGAATTTGTTTTCATGGAGGACATGAAGTACTTTGTTCCATGCTCTTCTTGCCTTCATGTTTTATGAAGTGAAGTAGGCCATAATTTTGATGAGTTTTCCTTTTGAATGTGTTCTGCTTCTTTTCTCTAGTGGCTTTCAGTATATTATTTTTGTGCTCATTTTCTGGGATCTTGACTTTTATATGTATCGCTGTATTTTTAATTGGGTTGATGTTGCTTGGCGTTCTGTATGGTTCAGTTACCTGAATATCAGATTGTTTCCTCATATTTGGGAGGTTTTCTTCTATTACATCTGTCCATATTTTTTAATGTCATTTTTATTGTCTCCTTCCTTCTCATTGATGCCTATTAGTCTCACATTGTTCATCTTTACATCATCTTGCACGTCATGGATTATTTTTTCCTGCATCCTAGTTGTTTTTAAGAAATTCTTTCTTATCTTTTCACTAGCTGCACTAGCGTCTTGAAGATCTGAAACTCTATTTTCGTTTTCACTTAAGTGGTTTTGCAAGCTTGTGATTGAGCTTTTAAATACGTCTATATGTCTTTGACTCCACTTCATGAGTTCTATTTCTTTCCTGTACTGCTCATTCAAGGAATCTGTCATTTTTCTAATCTCTTTTTTTTAAATCAATGTCTTCTTAAAAGAAGTTATAAATTCTTTTACTGCAGTGTTTTTTTTTTCCAGAATGGGTTTCCTTCCTGTGTTTTGGTAGTTGATTCTTTACTCCAGATTTTATGAATTCTGAGAATTCTTTTTTTATTTCTGAAAATAATTTCGCTCTGAGTTCCTCTATAACTTTCTGCTGTTGCTTCTTTACTATTGACTCTATTAATTTGTACATTTGAACTGAGCTAGTAGAAAGAATTCTGCTGAGTTCCTGTATGACTTTCTGCTGTTGCCTAGTTACTATCGCCCTGATTAATTCATCCATTTGAGCTGAGCTAGTGTCCTTTGCACTTGTTCTGGGTGGACATTGGGTTTCCTCCATATGTTTCTGCATTTGATTCTTTACTGCAGATGTTCTTAATTCAGGGATTTTTTTTTTTTACATTTCCTATCTGAGTTCCGCTATACCTTTCTGCAACTGTTTCTTTATTTCAGAAGCCGTTGATTCATTGCTTTCAGCTGTGTGATTCTCAATTTGTTCTGTGTTAGTGTCATCTGAAATTGTTATGGGTGGCCTTGGGTTCTGAGATTGCATTTTGCTCCTTCTCATTGTCATTTTGTGTAGCACTGTCTTCTGACCTTTTTTGTAGTTCTTTGTTGCAGTTATGACCTTAGCACCTACTGAAGTTCAGGTGCATATTTGCAAAGTTTGGATTTATCCAGCTGTGCCTGGCTTGGGTCTGGCTGCTGTGCTCAGCTCCTTCCTGCTGCTGCCCTTGGGGGTGAACCTCTTTTGCCTCTCTTGCAAGATGTTCTGCTCCTTGTCTAGCTGGGTGGTTCTGTCCCCTACACTCTCTGCAGGGATTGCAGCTGCAGAGTTTCACCCTAGGCCTGTATGCCAGGCCTGAGCTGAGTCTGGAGGGGATAAGATGGAGTAGGGCATAGAGGCAGCTCTCCCACACACTCACTGGGACTAGGACTGGATCTGGGGGTTCCCAGAAAGGGGGAAAATTCCAACTCTTTGGGTGGGGTGTGGGGGGTACTAAGGAGTGATGGGGGTTGTCCCAATAGGGTGAAAGAGGGTGTCACTCATTCTGCGTTAGTGCTGGGACCAGTAGGTCACACCAGCACAGGGTAGCTGGAAACTCTCTCACACAGTCACAGTTCCTGGGATAGGACTGTGTGTGAGGGGTTCCCAGAATGCGGTAGAAATTCCTACTGAGCGGGCAGGGTGGGGGAGGTTCTACAGAGTGCTGTGGGGCATCTCAAGGCGGTGGAAGAGGGTCTCACCCATGCTGCACCTAGGCTGGGACTAGTATGTCCCGCTGCAGCAGGGTAGCCAGAAGCTCTCCCACACACTCACCGGGCCTGGGCTAGGACTGGGTCTGGGGTTCCTGGAATGGGGCAAAAATTCCACCTCAGCTAGCGACATGGGGCATGTGTTGCCAAGTGTTTGGGGGCATCCCATGGGGGTAGAATAGGGTCTCACCCATGCTGCGCCTGGGCTGGGACCAGTCAGAAAGTTGAACTTGTAAACAACAAATGTTAATATTTCTTTGAAAAATATCTAACAAAAATGATGAAAGAACAACCTTGTCTGTCTTGATTTCTTACAGAAAAATATAAGAAGAGAGTTGTGGAAAGATATGATTATCTAAGTAAAACTAAAATAATTGAAAATATTTGAACCCTAGCCTTCTGCTAAAAAATTGAATATTCTATTTTGGAAGAAATATGAAATATGTAGTTAAATTTATAAAAAAATGAATATGAGCTGCCATCTCAATGGAAGCTATGACTTACACTTTAAGACAATTAGAAGTAGAAAACATTTCCTTGAGTTTAAATAACTAGGAAGTGTTGCAGACTGGTTCTGTATCCCTATTCTTTACCAGTTTCCCAGGGGTTTGGAGCATAAAGATTTTCTACAATTTTCTTTTTTATAATTAGAACTTTGGTTTTGAAGAAGGCTTTAACTGAAATCTTGATATGTACAAAATAGAAGCTCTGATCAAAATGAATTGGAGAGTCAAAGATCTATGTTGTTATCATGAGCATATCCTAAAAACAGTGCTTTGTGATTTGCAGCTCAAAAGCAGAATTGAAATAAGTTTCTAATGTCAAGAGTAGCATATTAAAAATGACAAGAATCAATTTCAGCTCTAAGATTGGAAGGTCACATTGGCACCCTGTGCAAATTGTATTTAGATGCCTACATCCAGCACCATTCTGTAGGAAGAGTGCCAATTTAAACTTATAGTGTGAGAAGAATCATGTCTTGATTTGGGTTCTGCTCTTTATTTCTAGGATGTAGAAGAGAAGCGCCCGTCCAAAAAAATAAACTTTAAAAATTTGTTGTTTTCCTCTTTCTATTCGTTTTCAAAACACTTTTATTCCATATTTTCCGCTTTTCTTTTAAGAGCATGTGTGTATATGTGTTTCTCTTCCTCTTGCACGTTTCTGCAACTATATTCCCTTGACATTCTTTCTAATATTATCCATATTGTTTCATGTCACTTCTTTCTCCTGTTTCTTATCCTTCTTTTCCTTTCTTTTTTTTTTTTTGGAAGGCAGGATTGAACTCCGGCCCTTGCACTTGCCAGGGAAGTGCTTATTCCACTGAGCCATCTCCCTGTCTCTCTTTTCCTTTCTTTGTTACCCTCCTATTTTCAGTTTCATTTTAGCCATTGCTAGAATATTTATGTTAGACATACAATATTTGTACACCCTTATTTCTCACTACTAATCTAATTCCAATTTTAATTTTAGATCTCCTTGTTATCTCATTGAAATATATAACCTACCTATACCACCATTAAGCTTCATAGTCCCCTCTTATTTTGTCCTTCCCATATCGCAGAGTAGAAAATTTTAAACCCTGTATTAACTGATTCATCATTATCTAGACTTTAGATAACTAATTCTATAAAATTAGTTGTAAATGCTTTTTTATTGCCATGAGGGGAGACAAAATTAATTCATTTGTTGTATTTTTCACTGTTGGTAAGTACTTGAACTTCTATGATGCTTACACTATAACTGAATTTCTTTTCTATGCTGTGATGCTTTGTGTCTAGCTGTCTCTCCAAAGCCTCATGCAGTCATGGCATGGCTTCTGGAGTTTGTGATTGATTATTGTGGATATGAATGCTTCACCTACCCTGGGGCATGTAATTTTCATTACAATGTAAGGATATAGTTGCCAGGTAGCTGCCTGAGCTGCTGCCGCATCCTTTGTGCTCTTGTTCTTTGCCACTGCCATGAAAGGTTCTTTGCCATGTGCCACTCTGCCTTAGAGGAAGATGATTGTGGACTGAAACCTCCAGTTAGCATTAACTAAATATATCTTTCCCTTCTTCATTTAGGTTCGAGATATTTTTACCAGCAATGAGAGAAGAATAATTGAGACAGAATTTGATACTGAAAAACTGGGGTCATTACTGTGGTAATGACCATGACCTGACCATATGGATTACAAGCTTTTAGGAATGGCTTATGGAAAAGAGATACAGACTTTTAGAGATGTTGCCTACAAACAAAGTATTGAAACAGCTTTGGTTGTTCTGTTTGGGAGATTCTGCTCATAGCTCAGAAGACCAGAAGACTGATAGAAAACTTGCCTGCAAAGATCAGGCCAGGGAGGTTTCTTCTGTGAAGTACTGCACTGGATGTTGGACTTCAGATGACTTATGTTTTGGCTTGGTTCAAAGTTTGTCTGCATTTTGCTCATGGCTAGAGACTTTGCCTGAGACTGAGTTTACACATGGTGGACTGATTAATCTTGCAAAAGTTATGTCAAAGCAGTCAAAGATTGAGGCAGTAGCATGGCTGTTGTTGGGGGCTTTTAGCCAGATTTATGTTGAGAATCAAGAGCAAAGAGCCCACCAGGATGATTTAAAATATGAGTTTGGCCAGAAAGGAAGCTCTAAAAAAGCTGTGGAATGCAAAGACAGAGCTAACTTGAACCCTACAGCCAAGAGAGAAGGAAAGTTGGCTACTGCTCCAGTTGGAAGCAGACCTTGGCATCATCCACATGGCATTAGTTTTAGGTGCATGCATAATGCAGGAGTTCAGGAGTTCTTCTTGAAACAAGAAACACTGAAAGGATGGCTTCAGGCCATCACAAGAAGCAACACTTCTCCACCCTTTGTACTTCAGAATTGCAAGGGTGAGGGATTTGCTTTGTGGGAAGCCCACTGAGCCCCATGTTCCAGAATGATGGCAGCAGCCACACCAGGTTCCAAAATGGTGTTTTCATGGAGAATTTATTCCTCTGAGTCAGGTTCAGAATGCTCAGGGATCCAGGCACTTGAACCCTACAGCCAAGAGAGAAGGAAAGTTGGCTACTGCTCCAGTTGGAAGCAGACCTTGGCATCATCCACATGGCATTGGTTTTAGGTGCATGCATAATGCAGGAGTTCTGAGGTTTTTGTTTTTTTTTTTTTTTTTTTTGAACCAAGGATTGAACTCAGGCCCTTGCACTTGCCAGGGAAGGGCTTATTCCATTGAGGCATCTCCTTGGCTCCAAGTTCTGATGTTAAGAAGGCTTCTACCTCAGTTTCAAGGATTTTTTTTTGGCTGCCTCAGGCTGCCTTAAGGGTAGTAAGACCATGTGGAGCTGGGGATCAAACCTCAGTATCCTGCACATGAATGCATTTGCATAGGCAGGCACTTAACTAAGGTCACTGACAGGTTTCCTCTACTTTGGCTTCAAAAGGCCAGTCCAGGCAGTGTGGCCCTGAGAAGGCAGGGTATAAACAGATAGTGCAGTGGAAATCCCAGAAGTTTGGAAAAACCAGATCATCTAACAACATGGATCATCTAAGGGAAACTGCAAGAGTGGAGAAGAGCCTGCCTAAGAGAGAAGCCATGGGAACTATCGTCACGAGTGACATAGAGGTGGACCCACATGGAACTACAAAATTTAATGTTTGCCCTGCTGAATTTTAGACTTGTGTTTGTCCAAGAACTTGATGTTCTGCTGTTTATACCTTTTGGAATGGTAATGTTTATCTTGTGCCTTTGAATGCTGGAAGTGTTTAACTCTTTATTTGTACAGGGCCTCATAGCAAAGAGTTTCTTTATGATCTTGGGGGAGACTTGGGACTTGGACTTTTCAGCAATGCTGAAACTGTTAGGACTTTGGCAACTCTTGGAGATGTACTAAAATGTCTTTTGCATAAAGCATTGTTCATGAGTCTTTGGGAGGTCAGGGACAGAATGTTATGGTTTATATCTACTTATCCCCTCAAGGTCTCATGCAGTCATGTGGTGGCTTCTGGAGTTTGTGATTGATTACTGTGAGTGTGGATGCTGCACCTGCCCTGGGGCATATAATTTGCATTACAGTGTAAGTAGATAGGGGCTAAGTACCTGTCTGACCCGCTGCCACGCCCTTTGTGCTCTTGCTCTTTGTAACGGCAAAGAAAGATTGTTCTCTGCCATATGCTACTCTGCGTTGGTGCCAGCTGAGTATGGACTGAAATCTCCAGCAAGGGTGAGCTAAATAACTCTTTCCTCCCTTCATTTTTGGTGTTGGGTACTAACCCCAGCAATGAGAGAAGAATAACTGAGACACATGCTAGTGATATCCAAAAGCTGACCTCATGGTATGTTTTCAACTTGCTCAGCTAGATAGCACTGTAACCAATTATCTTGTCACTAGCTTATTTGATTGGATAGGAATATTTTTGATTCATTGGACATACATTGCATGCCAATAGTTTTGCCAATTCTACCATTACAGTCAGGGAAAGGAATAGCAAGAGTTCCTAATTCAAGTAATCAGAATAAATCACCCCCTCAAAGAATTTGCCTAAGTTGTTGACAACAAACTTGAGTGTGGGTAAGATTCAGTATTACAGTGGAAGATTCAGAGAAGTAATTGGAATGTGAGCATTGAGACTCAGGCAAAGCAGCTATGTGCGAATTCCCTATACAATGGCTTAAGGACTATTGAATCTGTGTTTCCATTGATATCTTATACTTTTGAATTTCCTTTGTCTTATTTAGTAGTGTGGTGTTATGTTATTTTTCCTTTGTGGTCTTTTATTTTGTTTTTGCATTAAGTTTTACTTTTGTGTAGTTTTTCTTTCATTGGCTCTGGTTTAAGAGGTATCAAGGTTCTCTCCATCATTTTAGACTCTATCTTTGTCCCACCTCAAACATATAAAGTGACGCTGTTACCATACTTATTTACTTATTTATTTTTACAAATAAACTTTTCAAATGGTTGTAAGGTCCCATGCCTATTTCTTCCACTGTCACTCCTTTCTTCTTTAATATTAACCCTTGATCCTTCCTGCCCTAAACCTTTGACTCTTCCATATCTTTCCCAACATTTTTGTTCTCTATCATAAGGCTGTAACAAACACATATCTGTCCTAAATCACAATGAAAACCTTCTAGTCTTGTGTCTCATTCTTCTTCATACTAATATTCTAAGGAAACTCTCAATGCTAACCCCTTAACTCAACTAAAACTCTGCAGTAGAATCAGATTACACAATAAAGGTTCTTCTTACCTGTCATTATCTTCTCTCTAAATCTCTACCTTAAATTCTTCAACTCCTCTCATTCAATGATGTTCCTCTCTCCAAATACAGTTTGACCTACCTCACTGTATAACAATCAAAATAATAAATGATGTTAGCTCACCTAAAGATAAAAGCAGGGATCTAACTGCAATCACTATCATATAGAAGTATTGTATGATTGAATTTGTTCTTTTTTTGTTTTTAGTACAGGGTCTACAGGGTCTCCCTATGTAAATTGGACTCATACTAATCCACCTGTGTTGAGACTCCCAAGAGCTGGGATTACAGGTGCGCAATCTGTTGATGCTGTTATAACTAGAAATAACTCTCTGTTAAACATAGGGACAGAGAATAAATCATTTAAAGTAAATAACAAAAGAAGCTAATACTTCAAATAGACTTACAAGGTTGAAAATTATTCACAGGTAGGCAATATCCCAATACAAATTTTTTTTGAGTCATTAAATCGAGGATTTATTAGAAGTAACATTAAGCAATAAACCCATAAACATTTTCGCAATTACTATAAGTAATTAAGCAATAAATGAAATGAGACATGTCTGCACACCCACCAAAATAAACTGTCATTCAATCATGGATTAAACATTTAATTTAGATTCAAAATTTTTCATCTTAGATATTTTATCATGATGAAAACTACATCTTTTTGTCTACTATGTGTATAAGGTACATATTTTATTCAATATCTACCTATCAATTCTATAAGGAAGGAGATAACAACCCTACTCTATAGATAAGAGAAAAGAAATTAGACATATTTTAAGGATCTCTGTTAAATTCCCTAACTAATAAATATCTGGTCTTGGCTTTAAATCCATGTTGTTCTGAGATGATTTGACAACCAGTGTCTTTCCTGAGTCATATTTCCTCTTCCCAGAGGAAGTGATCTTCATATAATCCACAAACCTTCTAAAAAATGTATCTGTGAGCTCTGCCTTTCACCTACCATTGTTGCCCAAAATTTTCTGAGCTACAGCCCAACCATTCACCATTGCAGAAGACTTGGATTTCCAATGTTCTACAGCCTGCCACCCCACTGTTGCAGAAGGGGGGTTGAGAGGTGTAAAGCTACAAAGTTCTCATGTACCCTGCCATATCCATCCTACCAATGCAGCAGAATTGCTGATCTGCAGGATATCCCCAAAACACAATCACAGAAGGCAGTTCAAGTCTCAGACAGCTACAGTACACATCTGAACTCTGCCTATAACCTACAGAAACTGAACCTGAAAAGAGATGCAGCCTGCCCCACATAAATTTGCAGAAGTCAGGCTGAACTCTGGCCAGTGGAAGATTTTGTGAAGTTACTTCACCACCTCAGCTGTAATGAAAGCCTTACTGCCCATGCCCTGCTACCTACCATTGCTGCTGAATATAGATGTCGATTAGGAGTTTAAACATATGAAAACAAATGAGGAAAAAACAATGTCAGACCTCCGTCTCATGCAGAACTACTCCAGGAAAAAAGCCCATAAGAAGAAATTGGAAGTCACATACTTGAAATTTCTGAAATGATAGAAACTTAAGTAAAGAAACAACTGCATCAGGCTGTAGAGGAAATCACATCAGAAATAACCTCTCAGATACAAAACAAATGACAGAAATCATGAAATAATTGCTCAGTGCTGCTTTTCTTTCTTTCTTTCTTTCTTTCTTTCTTTCTTTCTTTCTTTCTTCTTTCTTTCTTTCTGTCTGTCTGTCTGTCTGTCTGTCTTTCTTTCTTTCTTTTTTTCTTTCTTTCTTCTTCTTTCTTGTACAGGGAATTGATCTTAGGACTTTGCGCTTACCAGGCAGGCACTTATTCTAGTGAGCCATCTTCCCATCACTCAGTGCTTCTAAAGATGCACTGGCTCACAGCTCCCCAGACCACTTTCTAGCCAGAGACTGGGCCCAGCATGTGTGTGACCTTCCATCTGCTTCCTGCTTCCCAGAACACTTTCTAGACAGAGCTCAGGCCCATAGTGTGTGTGAGAATTTCCCTCTGCTCTCCACTCTCCAGAACCCTTTCCAGTCCTGCATGTGTGGGACAATTTGCACAGTCACAGGACCTTCCTTCATTAGAAAGGCCTGGTATGGAACCCTGCAGCAGAAATCCCTGTAGAGAAGCTAAGGCCCAGCAGTCCTAGCCTAGGTCCCAGCGAGTGTGTGGGAGAGCTGCCAGCTACCCTGGACTAGCAGGACCTAATGGTACAAGCCCAGGCACAGCGTGGATAAGACCCACTTCTACCCTCCTGGGACTCCCTCACCACTTCACAGCACAACCCTTACCAAACCTGCAGAATGAGAATTTCTAAAGAGTTCAGGGGAGCCAAAGATCCAGCCCTAGCCCAGGCCATGCGACTGTGTGGGAGAGCTTCGTCTCACCCCTAATCCACCTAGTAGCCTCCAGACTCAGCTCAGGCCTGGCATAAAGGCCTGGGGTGAAACCCTGCAGCTGTAATCCCTGCAGAGAGAGAGTAGGGGACAGAACCAGCCAGCTAGTCCTGGAGCAGAACATCTTGCCAGAGGGGCACAACAGGTACACTCCCAAGGGTGACAGGAGGAAGGAAATGAGCACAGCAGCCAAACCCAAGCCAGGCAAAGCTAGATAAATCCAAACTTTGTGGATCTGCACCTGAATTTCAGTGGCTGCTAAGGTTAAAACTGTACCAAAGTTCTAAAACAAAGCTCAGAAGATGGTGCTACACAAAATGACAACGAGAAAGAGCAAAATGCAATCTCAGACCACAAGCCAACCAATAACAAGTGCAGAGGACACTAACACAGAACAAATTGGGAATCACACAGATGAAATCAATGAATCAACACTTTCTGAAATAAAGAAACAAATGCAGAAAGATGTAGAGGAACTCAGATTGAAAATGAAAAAAAGAAATCCCTGAATTAATAGCATTGGCAGTAAAGAATCAAATGCAGAAACATGGAGGAAACCCAATGCTCACAAAAATCACATGCAGAGGACGCCAGCTCAGCTCAAATGTATGAATTAATAGCGTAGATAGTAAATAAGGAACAGCAGAAAGATACAGAGGAACTCAGTGGAATTCTTTTCTGAAATAAGAAAAGAATTCTTTGAACTCATAGCATCTGAAGTAAAGAATCAACTACAGAAATATGGGGAGGAAACTCAATCTGAAAAAAAAAACACTGCAGTAAAAGAATTAATAACTGCTTCTAAAGAAGAAATTGACAAAAATATAGAGGAGATTAGAAAAATGATGGATTCCTTGAATGAGCAATACAAGAAAGAAATAGATTGCAGGAAGCAGAGTCAAAAAGATATAGAAGAACTTAAAATCTCAATTACAAGTTTGCAAAACCATTTGAGTGAAAGTGAAGACAGAGTTTCAGATCTTGAAGATGCTGGTGCAGCTAGTGAAAAGGTATGAAAAGATCTCTAAAAAACAAGTAGGATGTGGGAAAAAAAATTCCTCAGTTTCAAAACAATGCAAAGATAAACAATGTGAGATTAGTAGGAATGAATGAGAAGGAAGGAATCAATACAAATGACATTAAAATTATGAGCAGACGTATTAGAAGAAAATTTCCCAAATATGAGGAAGCAATCTGACATCCAGGTAACCGAAGATTACAGAATGCCAAGTACCCTAAAAAAATTAAAATCACACTGAGACATACAATAGTCAAGATCCCAGAAATTCAACTCTAGAATAATATAATGAAAGCCACTAGAGAAAAGAAACAAATCATATTCAAAGGAAAAACCATCAGAATTACGGCCAAATTTTCACAAACCATGAAGGTAAGAAGAGAATGGAGCAGAATACTTCAAGTCCTCTATGAAAACAAATTCCAGCCCAGACTACTATACCCTGCAAAACTCTCTTTCAACTTTGATGGAGAAGTGAAACACTTCCATGATGAAGAACAACTAACAAATTTCATGATGACAAAGCAAACCCTACACAAACTCCTGAAATATGATCTAGAGAGGGACAAAAATGATCAGAACTCCAGGAAAGATCACAAGCAACCAACTAAATAGAGCAAACAATTAAACACAGAATAAAAAGGAGTAAATGGCAACAGGTAAATAACATGTCAATCATAAGGCAATACATCTCAATTACAACCATCAGTGTAAATGGACTCAACACACTAATTAAAAGAAATAGACTGGAAGAGTGGATTAGGAAAAACAATCTAACAATATACTGTATATAAAAACACATTTAATTCATAAAGACATTCATAGGCTGAAAGTCAAAGGATGGAAAACAAAACCAAATGCCCTAGCACCTCAGAAAAAAAGCAGGGAGAGCAATCCTATTCTCACACAGTCTCAACTTCAAACCAAGAATGATCAAGTGAAATAAAGAAGGCCACTATATACTCCTTAGGGGAAAAATTCAAGAGTAAGTGGTAACACTCATAGATATGTATGCACCAAACATGGGAACACCCAATTATAATAAGCAAATACTAGTGGACATGAAAAATCTAATATTCAATACCACAATCTTAACAAGAGACCTTAAAACCCACTTATCCCAAAATGATAGTTCAGCCACACAATAAATTAGCAATGAAATATCAGAACTGAACAAGAGCTTGAAAGAAATGGACTTGGTGGACATATACAGAGTGTTCTACCCAATCAAAGCTAAATACACATTTTTCTCAGCTGCACATGTGTCATTTTCTAAAATAGACAACATACTGTTCCATAGGTCATGGTTAAGTACATGCAAGAAAACAGAAATTATGTCATGCATATTATCTAACCACAGTGCAATGAAACTGGAAATAATGGATAAAAGAAACCAGAAAAAACCCTAAATGCATGGAAAAGCAAGACACCCTACTCAGCATCCAGTGGGTCACAGGTGAAATTAAACAAGAAATTCAACAATATCTACAATTCAATGGAAATTCAAGCTTAACTTGTCAGGACTTATAAGATGAGACGAAAGCAGATTTCAGAGGAAAATTCATATCTGTGAATTCATACATTATGAAAACAGAACGGGCACAAATAACTATCCTAATGCTGCACCTTCAACAACTATAAAAAGAAGGGCAGATCAAACCCAGAGCCCAAAAACGGGATGAAATCATAAAAATAAGAGCAAAAATTAATTCAGTTTAGATAAAGAAAACAATTCAAAGAATTAATGAAAAAAGAGCTGGTTCTTTGAAAGATTAAATAAAATCAATGAGCCCCTAGCTATCCTCATCAAACACAG
>NW_004524777.1:408253-417001 GCF_000260255.1 Octodon degus
TAGAAAGGTACAAATTACCACAACTGAATCAACAAGACATAACCACTCTTGATAGCCCAATAACAGCCAATGAAATAGGAGATATAATAAAAAAAAAAAAACTACCGACAAAGAAAAGTCCAGGTCCGGATGGATTCACAGCTGAATTCTACAAGAAATTTACAGAAGATGTAGACCCTATACTCCTCAAACTCTTCCATGAAATTGAAAATGATACAGTCCTCCCAAAATCATTCCAGGATGCAAGTATTATACTGATACCATAAGCACGGATAGACACAACTAATGAAGAGAACTATAGGCCAATCTCCCTCATGAACACAGATGCCAAAAACCTGATTAAAATCCTAGCAAATAGAATACAGCAAATCATCAAGAAGATCATACAACATTATCAGGTATGATTCATCCCAGGGATGCAAGGATGAATCAATTTTCAAATATCTGTAAATGTAATACTCTATATCGATAGAGAGAAAACTAAAAACCACATTGTTATGGTTTGTGTCTAGTTGTCCCCCCAAAGCCTCATGCGGTGAGGACTTCTACAGTTTATGTTAACTCATGATCCACTGGGATTATGTGTGATCCAAGGCTGGGATTATGGGTCTTAGTACTGCTGGGATTACCCGTAGGTGGGTAAGTACTGGGAAGTACCCATAGGTGTGAGTACTTCCCCTACCCTGGGGCACGTAATTTGCATTACAATGTAAGGTGGGAAGAGAAGCTAGCTGCTTGAGCTGTTGCTAAGCCTCCCTTGCTCTGTTTCTCTTTGCCATCACCATGAAAGTTTGCTTTCTGCTCTGTGCTGCTCTGCATTGGACACAGATGAGTATGGACTGAAACTTCCAGTAACTGTGAGCTACATAATCCTTTCCTTCCTTCATTTTGAGTGTTGGGTATTTGTCCCAGCAATGAGAGAAGAGTAACTAAGACACACACGATCATCGCAATTGGTGCAGAGAAAGCTTTTGAAGAAGTGCAACACTCATTCATGTTCAGAGTACTATAGAATATTAGAATAGATGGTGTGTACTTCAAACTACTAAAAGCTATTTATGAAAACCCTATGGCTAACATAATTCGAAATGGGAAAAACTAAAATCTTTTATGCTTAGATATGGTACAAGACATGGATGTCCTCTATCACCACTCCTATTCCATATAGATCTTGAATCATTCAGTACAGCAATTAGACAGGAGAAAGAAACAAAAACAATAAGTGTAGGTAAATAAAAAGTTAAATTATCATTTTTTTTCAGATAACAGGATACTTTACTTGGAAGACCCAAAAAACTCCATCAAGAAGCTACTAGAATTAATACAGAAATTCAGTAGCATAGCAGAATACAAAGTCAGTATCCAAAAGTGAATAGTATTCCTCCACTTACATAACAAACCCACTGAGAGGGAAAATTAGAGAAATAATACCTATACCACAGCACTAAGGAAAATGAAATACCGTGGAATTAATCTAACTAAAGAAGTCAAAGATCTTCTCAAGGAAATTACAGTACTGTATTTTTTTTCTTTTTTCTTTCTTTCTTTCTTTCTTTCTTTCTTTCTTCTTCTTCTTCTTCTTCTTTTTTTTTTTTTTTTGCGGAACCGGGGATTGAACTCAGGCCCTTGTGCTTACCAGGAAAGAGCTTATTCCACTGAGCCATCTTCCCAGGACTATGGTACTGTTAAAGAAGAGATCATAGAGGATTTCAGAAAATGCAAAGATATGTTATGCTCCTGGATAGGTAGAATCAACATTGTGAAGATGGTCATACTCTCAATATTACTGTACAGATTTAATGCAATCCCTATGAAACTACCTCTAACATACATTACAGAGCTACAGAAATCATTCCAGAAATTTATTTGGAAGCAGAAAAGAACTAGAATAGCAAAGGCAATCCTGGGCAATAAAAACAAGACAGGAGGCATTGCAATTCCTGACTTGAAATTGTACTACAAGGCTATTGTGATAAAATCAGCATGGTACAGGCAAGGAAATAGGCCAGAGGATCAATGGAATAGATTAGAAGATGCTGAAACACCTATAAACACACTCAGCCACATTATTTTTGAAAAAGGTGCAAAATATACTCACTGCAAGAAAGATAGCCTCTCTAACAAATGGTGGAGTAAAAACTGGTGTTCTACATGGTGAAAACTAAAATTTGACCCATGTCTTTCACCAAGCAATAAGCTAACGTCAAAACTGGTTAAAGATCTGAACATTAAAAAAGAAACACTAAATCTCCTGGAAGACAAAGTTGGAGGAATTGTTGACCACATGGGGTAGGCAGAAAGTTCATGAACAAAAATGAAATTGCAAGAGAAATACTTGAAAGAATTAAAAACTAGAACCTACACTTTTTGAGAAGTTTTCACACGTCAAAAGAAATTACCAACAAATTGAAAAGACAACCCACAAATTTGGAAAAATTCTTGACAAATAAGTACTAAGACAAAGATCTGCTCTCTAGAATTTATAAAGAACTAAAAAACACTAGGGCCCAGTCCAGAAATGGGCATCTGAGACAGACACATTTCTCAGAGGATGAAATTAAAGAAGTAAATAAATATATGAAAAAATGATCCACATCACTAGCCATCTGTGAAATGCAAATTAAAAGAACATAGGGATATCATCTTCCCCTAGAAAGAATACTTATGATAAAGAAATCAACCAACAGCAAATGTTGTAGTGGCTGTGGAGAAAGAGGAACCCTCCTCAACTGCTGGTGGGAATGTAGACTGGTGCAACCATTATGGAAATCAGTGTGGAGATGCTTTAGAAAACTTGGACTGGAAATCCCATTTCATCAAGCTATTCCTCTAATGGGAATTTTCTGGTTGGATTGGAAAACATCATATCATAGAGATATATGTTTGCCTATGTTTATAGAAGCACAATTTGTGATAGCCAAATCTTGGAAACAGCCAAGATGCCCATTATTTGAGGAATGCATGAGAAAAATGAGATATTTTTGTTCAATAGAGTATTACTCAGTTATAAAAAAGATAAACTCAAAGCCTTTATATTGAAGTGGATGCCACTTGAAGCTAGACTCATAAGTGAAATAAACAAGACACACATCTGTAAATATCATATAGTTTCCCTAGTATAAGAACTAAAAAGAAGAAATGAAAATAAAAAGGTGCAATACAACTAAAAGGAAAGCAGCAACTTGAGGACTAGACAATGAAAAGAGAGCAAAAGGAAGAGCTAGGAAACATGACAGTCACAAGCCATACAATTATATATAGAAGATAAATATGGCAATGACCCTGAGAATCTACAGGAGATTTTTGAATCTAGCAGTTAATTGGAATGATTCTAACCCTGAATAACTATATATAAACACACCTGTGAACTAAGCAACTGCACTGAAGAGGGAAATTTATTATAGTAGGTTCATGCTTGGAGTGCCTGTCATTCTGGTCTTTTGAATATGGGAAGCTTGTCATGACATGCCAGTTGCTGTTGAGCTGTTTCTCAGCTAGATGATTGTTCAAAAAGAAGTGGGTGGTGAATGAAGACAGGAGATAGGAAAAGGAATGTAACATGTCTGTCTTGCTAAAAGGTTGTCTATGGTTAGATTTCTGGACTTATGTGTAAGATAAAATTGTATAATTCTTTATGCCTATTTTTATTTTTTTCAATTTTTAAATGGTTTTCCATCATATTCTGCAGGGACTTAAAGTTCAGCATATCAATACTTGATGAAAAATGCCTGTTCCTTGTCATGACTAAGATGTTTGATATTCAGACAGGTAGTGAGGTTAAGTTTAATAGTCTATGTTGTATGGTAATAACAATAAGCTTATCTTCTGGAGGGTTAATAACTTAAGTTTGCTGACCAAAATTAGAGAAAAAGGAGGGCCACAAGAAAAGCCAAAATTTTGGCCCTAGCTTTCCATGGTCAATTAAGACTCAGGACATAAGAGAACTTGTAGTATAATGTCATGGAACTCAGTAGTGTCCCAAATTTTCTGATCAAGGACATTATGGGGCCAAAGAGGAAAGTGATCGATTATATAGAATGTGCTTAAGGAGAGTCACACAGAGAGAAAACATATTCTCAGGCTTTCGCAGAGAGCACATTGACCAAGCAATGGTCGTGACTCATCCACATGGCTGACATTGACAAAGAATCTACAATCTAAGGTACAGGATTTCAGGAAAAATCTTCAGGAGATTTGACTGACCTTATCAGATCCAGAAGGTACAACTCTTGTTGCATAAGTCTCGCTTTATCTTGGTCTTCACCATACAGCAGAATAGCACAAAAAAAAAAACATTATAAGAAGTAAAGCCATGGTGTTATGTTGAGCTGTAGGGAACTCAGGTCCACAATTTCTGACACTGCCAGACAAGAGGAAAACGCAATATTATTATGGACTACTGGACTCTTTCAGAATATTTTGCTGTGTTAACACACCTGTAATAGTCAAATGATGGAACTAAACAAAAAGAGGAATCAGATGAATGTCGATTGTGTATCTATGTATTCAAAATTGTTAGGATAGATATATAGTTACATTCTCTTTATGAATAGAGGGATTTGTTGTATTAGTGTTTGTAAATAAGATATCATGTCTCCATCTCGTAGAGCAAATAACCACTAGAAACAGAGTATGCAATGAGTTAATTATTGAAACTGTCATACCCATTTGATTTGAAACTGTATCATTGCTTGTGTCTCTCAATAAAATTATGGAAAAAAATAAATAAAATGTGTAAACATTTAAAAAAATAAGCAGAAACACGAAATCTGGAATAGAAAGTAAGAGGAACTCTTGAAGACATAGGGTTAGGCAAAAAATTCATGAACAAAAATCAAATCACACGGGAAACACTTGAAAGTGTTAACAAATGGGGCCTCCTCTTACTGAGAATTTTTTACACTTCAAGAGATATTACATCTCAGGATAAATCCTGAGGGGATTTCACTGACCTTCTCAGACCAAAAAGCTACAACTCTTGTTGCACAGGTCCTGCTTTACCTTGGTCTTAACCATCCAGTAGAAAAGTATGAAGACGAAATATAGGAAGTAAAGCCATGCTGTTATGTTGGGCTGTGGGGGACTCAGGTCAATAATTTCTGACATTGCCAGTTAAACAGAAGACCCAATGCTATTGTGGGCTACTGGACTCTTTTAGAATATTTTGCTGAGTTTACACACCTATAATATTCAATAACGGAACTTAGAAAAAATAGGGTATACAGATGAATGTCCATTTTGTATCTGTGTATTCAAAGTGGTTGGGATAGATATATAATTGCATTCTCTTAATGAATAGAAAGATTTGTTCTAATGATGTTTGTAAATAGGATCTCAAGTCCGCATCTTGTACAGAAATTAACCACTAAGAAGAATATATGCAGTGTGTTATTTGTTGAAACTGTACTTCCGATTTGTTATGAAACTGTCTCATTGCTATCTGTTTATCAATAAAATTTTCAAATAAATAAATAAATAAAAGAGATATTACAAACAAAGTGAAAAGACAATCCCCAAATTTGGAGAATATCATGACAATTAAGTACTAAGACAAAGGTCTCCTCTTTGGAATTTATAAAGAACGAAAAAACACTTGGTCCCCATTATTTAAAGACCCAGTTGAGAAATGGGCATCTGAGATGAACACACCTTTCTCAGAGGATGAAATTAAAGAAGTGAATTAATATATGAAAAAATGCTTCACATCACTAACCATCCACGAAATTCTAATTAAAATATTGAGATACCATTTCACCACAGAAAGTATATTTATCATAGAGAAGTCACACAACAACAAAGCCAAAATTTCGGCCCTAGCTTTCCAAGGTCAATTCAGACTCAAGATATATGAGAACTTGTACTATAATATCATGTAACTGAGTAGTGTCCCAAATTTCCTTATCAAGGAGATTGTGGGGCCAAAGAGGAAAGTTATCGATGATGTATAATGTGCCTAAAGAGAGTCACATGGAGAGCAAACATTTTCTCAGGCTTTCACAGAGAGCACATTGGCCAATCAATGACTGTAACTCATCCACATGCCTGACCCTGAAAAAGAATCTCCAATCTGAGGAAGATGATTTCACAAAATATCCTGAGGGGATTTCACTGACCTTATCAGATCCAAAAGCTACAATTATTGTTGCATAGATCTTGCTTTATCTTGGTCTTAACCATCAGCAGAAAAGCATAAAAACCAAGTATAGGAAGTAAAGCCTTGCTCTTATGTTGTTCTGAAGATGACTCAGATCAACAATTCCTGACATTTCCACTGAAGTGGAAGACCTAATACTATTATGGACTACTGACTCTTTTAGAATATTTTGCTTAGTTGACACAACTATAATATTCAAATGATGTAACTAAACAAAATAGGGGACACAGATGTGTGTCAATTTTGTGTCTGTGTATTCAAAATGGTTAGGATAGATATATAGTTACATGCTCTTAATGAATAGAGGGATTTGTTCTAATATTGTTTGTAAACAAGGTACCATGTCTTCATCTTAACCACTAGAAAGAGAGTATGCAGTGTGTTAATTATTGAAACTGTCCCTCCTATTTGATTTGAATCTGTCTCATTGCTATTTGTTTCTCAATAGCATTATGGCAAAAAAGGAGGTGTGGAGAGAAATGGATCACAAGTGTGTTAAAATAGAACATGACTGCACCTCCCAGTATAGAGGAAGTGACTTTACAGCTGGTCTATCTTACATGCTGTAGCAAAACATGATCATAAAACTGCTAATGATTTTTGCCAGATTAAACAAAAACATATTCAGAAAAAAGTAAATAAACAAATGAAAAATGGTACAGAGGAAATAGGATCACAAATAATCTCCAAAGTAAAAAAAGAAATGAGAACTATAATGCAAAAATTACTAAGTGCTTCTATAGAAGACACTGACAAGCATACTGGGGAGATAGTTCAGGAGTATATGTGCCTGCCTGATACTAATAAAAAAAAATACAACAGAATAGAAAAATGATGAAACCCTTGAATGAGCAATATAGGAAAAAAATAGAATGCATGAAGCAGATTCAAAGAGATAAAAAAATGAAACGAAAACCTCAATCACGCGCTGAGAAAACCATTTGAATGAAAGGGAAAATAGAGTTTTAGATCTTGAAGCCACTGTTGCAGACTAGTGAAAAGGTAAGAATATATCTCTTAATAGAACTAGGATGCATGAAATAAAAGTTCAACATCTGCAAGATGATACAAAGGTAAACAATGTAAGACTAATAGGCATCAATGAGAAAGGAGTCATTACAAATGATACATAAAGAAAATGAGCAGAAGTAACAGCTGAAAACTTACCAAATATGGTGATACAATCAGACGTTCAGGAACTGAAGCATATAGAACTTCAAATAACATCAATAACATTAGAAACACACCTAGACATATAATAAGATACTAGAAATCCAGCACATGAATAATATACTAAATGCCAGTAGAAAGAAAAAAGATCATATTTAAAGGAAAACCCATCAGAACAAAGGTAGATTTCACTTCACAAACCATCAAGTCAAGAAGAACATGGAGCAAAGTACTTCAAGTCCTTTAAGAAAACAAATTCTGGTCCATACTGCAAAACTGAGTTATAAAGAGAGTTATACCCTGCAAAACTCTCTTTCAAGTTTAATGCTGCATCTCCAATTTTTTATGTGTTTAATACAGGTTGTACATGGTGTCACTATGTAGTTTGAACTCATGTGAGTCTCCTGTTTTCAGCCTTCCATGAGCTGGAATTATAGGTGTGTGGCACCATACCCAATCTCAATCACTTTCTCAGGGGGTGGAGCCGGAAACGCACACTAGGGATTGAACCCCTGCTGCTGCACTCTGCCTAAGCAGACTATTTAGTCCGTTGATCTATCTGGCTGGCCCTCTTTTTTTGACTTTTAAACAAATCTATGTTATGTTCTATTATTTAAGATCTTATTAAATAATTTATATATCATATACTATTTCACTAGTTTTGTTGTTAGGAGACCTGTACATCTGTCAGGAAATTGATAGCTACTTTCCATAATATTTAGTATTTAAAATCCTCTTTTATCATTATAATTTCCTTCTTCAATTTCAACTTGGTTATGTCAATATCACCCTCATTGAACAAGAACAGATTAATTGAAATACATTCCATTTATAAAGATCAGTTGAAATTTCATTAGTCAAATGAAATAACATTAGAATATGTATAATAATTTAAACAAGTTATACAATGAAATTGTGTATAAAAAATTAGATGAATTCTGATAGATCTTTTCATTACAGAATGTAAATATCAAAATTATTTAACTATGTTATCAGTGTTCCCTGATGTTTTAATTTTAAGTCTTTGAAAGTTCATAACATTCATTGGACTTTACATTTCTGCTTAGTTAATGTCTTAAAAGATTTAAAATATGACCTCAGTCTAGGAAATTAAATTGATGAAAGCTGTGATTCTACCTTTTGAAAAAGTCAAATCTTTGTAAAAACATTTTTCCTCTTCATCCATTTGCTTAATAGGCAAATGATCTATAGTTAGGCAATTTTTTTTATTGTTTTTAAGAACTTTATTTTATTTTTTTTCTTTTCAAAGTTTTATTGATAAACATAGAGCAATGAGACAGTTTCAAATCAAATCGAAAGTACAGTTTCAAAAAATAATACACTGCATATATTCTTCTTAGTGGTTAATTGCTGTACAAGATGCAGACTTGTGATCCTACTTACAAACACCATTAGAAAAAATC
>NW_004524777.1:418581-420753 GCF_000260255.1 Octodon degus
AAATTCCCAGTAGAGGAATAGCTGGTTTAAAGGGGATTTCCAGACCAACTTTTCTAAGGAGTCTCCATACTGATTTCCATAACGGTTGCACCAGACTACACTCCCACCAGCAAGTTAGGCAAATTTTTAACTCACTAAAGTTCTCTCATCTATGATGTCAAACAGGAAACATTCTTTAAATTTTTTAAAAATTTCCAGATCCTATTACACATCTGTATTTTCCTGTGTGAACCTCCCAAAATGCAAAGTATACGGAAATGCTGCACCTACAGGCCTGCACTCAGCTCACAGGGCCCTACTGAGCCTGTGTAAGATAGACACTAGGACCAAACCCTTACCAAAATGTAAGTTGGAGGCAGCTCTTTAGTGTTCATTTCAATAAACTTTTAAATTTTCAAGAAGAAAAAACAATAATTAACCAAAGAGTATGATCAAAACATAATATTCAAGAAAAAGCATATTTATGTTAGCAATGAAAAGATAAATCGAGGGCAGACTGGTCTTTGATTTTTAGGGATATTCATTTAATCTGGCTTCAAGATCATTCAAGTAATCCGTCATTTTTCTAATCTCCTATCTCTTTTTTATCAATGTCTTCTTTAGAAGCAGTTATAAATTCTTTTACTGCAGTGTTTTCTTCAGATTGGGTTTTGTCCCCATATTTCTGTAGTTGATTTTTTACTTCAAATGCTATGTGTTCTGAGAATTTTTTTTTATTTCAGAAAAGGATTCCGCTCTGAGGGATGCAAGGATGGTTCAGTATTCAAAAATCTATAAATGTGATACACTATATCAATAGAGGGAAACCTAAAAACCACATGATCATCTCCATTGATGCAGAAAAGGCTTTTGACAAAGTCCAACACTCATTCATGCTCAAAGTCCTATA
Source organism: Octodon degus (assembly GCF_000260255.1). Taxonomy (NCBI): domain Eukaryota; kingdom Metazoa; phylum Chordata; class Mammalia; order Rodentia; family Octodontidae; genus Octodon; species Octodon degus. The sequence continues at coordinate 419,471 of NW_004524777.1, forward strand.
TAAAATTGTAATACATGGCCTCTACTTCAAACTGGTAAAAGCCTTTTATGAAAACCCAACGGCTAACGAAATCCTAAATGGGGACAAACTGAAATCTTTTACTCTTAGATCTGGTACAAGACCAGGATGTCCTCTATCACCACTCCTATTCAACATAGTTCTGGAATCATTAGCTACAGCCATTACAAAAGAGAAAGAAATAAAAGAAATAAGAATAGGTAAAGTAGAATTTAAATTACCATTCTTTGCAGATGACATGATACTTTAATTTGAAGACCCAAAGAACTCCACCAACAAGCCAAAAGAATTAATACAGAAATTCAGTAGCATAGCAGGTTATAAATTTAATATGCAAAAGTCAATAGCATTCCTCCACAAAGACAATAAACACACTGAGAAGGAAATCATAGAAACAATATATTTTGCAATAGCACCGAGGAAAATGAAATACCTTGGAAAAAATTACAGTATTCTTGAAAAAGAGATCTTAGAGGATTTCAGAAAATGGACAGATATTCCATGCCCCTGGATAGGAAGAACCAACTTTGTGAAGATGGCCATACTCAAAAAATTGCTGTACAAATTTAATGCAATCACTATCAGACTACCAACAACATACCTCACAGAGCTAAAGAAATCATTCCAAAAATTTATCTGGAACCAGAAAAAACCTAGAATAGCAAAGGCAATCCTGGGCAATAAAGACACGGCAGGAGACATTACAATTCCTGACTTGAATTCCTACTACAAGGCTGTTGTGATAAAATCAGCATGGTATTTGGAACAACATAGACCTGAGGATCAATGGAACAGATGAGAAGACACTGAAGCCCCTAAGAACACACTCAGCCACCTTATCATTGACAAAGGTGCCAAACAAACTCACTGGAAGAAACATAGCCTCTTTAACAAATGGTCCTGAAAAACTGTCTCTCTACATGCCAAAATTCTACATGCCAAAACTTGACCCAGGTCTATCTCCATGCACTAAACTAAAGTCGAAATGGATTAAAGTTCTAAACATTAAAGCAGAGACACTAAATCTCCTGGAATAGAATATAAGAGGAACTTTTGAAAATATAGGGATAGGCAAAGACTTCATTAGCAGAAATCAAATTGCATGGGAAACAGTTGAAAGAATTTAGAACAGGGATCTACTCTTACTGAGAAGTTTTTCACGTCAATAGAAATTACCAATAAAGTGAAAAGTCAACCCATAAATTTGGAAAAATCATGACAAATAAGTACTCAGTCAAAGGTCTGCTCTCTAGACTTTATAAAGA
>NW_004524777.1:420969-472508 GCF_000260255.1 Octodon degus
CCAACAACAAATTTTGGAGAGGCTGTGGGGAAATAGGATCCCTTCTCCTCTGCTGGTGGGAATGTAAACTGGTTCAACCATTATGAAAATCAGTGTGGAGACTCCTGAGAAAAGTGCGACTGGAAATCCCATTTAAACCAGCTATTCCTCTACTGGGAATATTCCCGGAGGATCTGAAAACATCATATCATAGGGATATATGTGTGCCTATGTTTATAGCAGCACAATTTGTGATAGCTAAATCTTGGAAACAACCAAGATGCTCATCACCTGAGGAATGGTTGGAGAAGATGTGGTATTTTTACACAATGGAGTATTACTCAGCTGTAAAGATTGATCAACTCAAAGCCTTTATATTGAAGTGGATGCCACTTGAACATATACTCATAAGTGAAATAAACCATACACACACATGTAAATATAGCATATTTTCCCAAGTATAAGAACTAAAAAGAAGAATTACAAATAGAAATGTATAATACAAGTAAAAGGAAAGCAGGATCTCTAGGACTAACTAATCAAAAGAAGGAAAGGAGAAGAGCTAGAAATCGTGACAATGTCAAGTCATACAGTTATATGTAGAAGATGGGAAAGGCAACGATCCTGAGAATGTTCAGAAGATTTTTTTACACTAGCAGTTAATTGGAAAAATTCTCACCGTGACTAACTATATATACTGATAACTGTGAACTAAGCAACTGCACTGAAAATTGTGATCTGTGGTGGTAGTTTCATGCTTCAAGTGTCTGTGATTCTGGTGTTCTGAGTGCGGGCTGCTTGTCATTACATGACAGATGCTGCTGTGCTGTCTCTCAGTAGATGACTGTTCAAAAAGTAGAGGGTGGTGAATGAAGGAAAGAGATATGAAAAGGAATATAGTGGGACAGTCCTGCTTCAAGGTTGTATATGGTTAGATTTTTGGACTTATGAGTAAACATAGGAATTATATAATTATTTATGCCTATTTTTTAAAATATATTCTAATTTTTAAAAGTTTTTTCATCATATTCAATAGGGGCTTAAAGCTCAACATATCAATACTTGATGAAAATACCTGTTCCATGTTATGCCTAAGATGTTTGATATTCATAAAGATAGTAAGGTTAAGCTTAACAGCCTAGGTTGTATGGTAATAATAATAAGCTTGTCTTCTGGATGGTTAAAATCCGAAGTTTGCAGACCAAAATTAGAGCAAAGGGAGGGCCCCAAGGAAAGCCAATATTTTGGCCCTTGCCTTCCAAGGTCAATTAAGACTCAGGACATAAGAGAACTTGTACCGTAACGTCATGGAACTCGGTAGTGTCCCAAATTTTCTGATCAAGGAGATTATGGGGCTAAAGAGGAAAGTGATCTATGATGTAGAGTGTGCCTAAGGAGAATCACATGGAGAGAAAACTTTCTCTCACACTTTCATAGAGTACATTGACCAAACAATGGCCGTGGCTCATCCACATAGGTGACACTGACAAAGGATCTACAATCTGAATTATAGCATCTCAGGACAAATCCTTAGGGGATTTCACTGACTTTGTCATGCCCAAAAGCTACAACTCTTCTTGCATAGGTCCTGCTTTACCTTGGTCTTAACCATCCAGCAGAAAAGTATAAAAACAAAGTATAAGAAGTAAAGCCATGGTGTTATGTTGAGCAGTAGGGAATCAGGTCAACAATTTCTGACATTGTTAGTGAAGCTGAAGACCCAATTCTCTTATGTACTACTGAACACTTTTAAAATATTTTGCTGAGTTTACACACCTATAATATTTAAATGATGGCACTTAACAAAAAAAAAGGGATACAGATGACTATCCATTTTGTATCTGTGTATTCAATGTGGTTAGGATAGATATATAGTTACATTCTCTTAATGAATAGAGGGATTTGTTCTAATGGTGTTCATAAAAGGATATCAAGTCCGTATCTTGTACAGCAATTAACCACTAGGAAGAATGTCTGCAATGTGTTAATTACTGAAACTGTCCTACCAATTTGGTTGGAAACTATCTCATTGCTACTTGTTTCTCAATAAAATTATGGAAAAAAAGAAGAAATTCAGCAATATCTACAATTCAATGAAAATTCAAACACAATGGAATTTATGTGATGTGAAGAAAGAAGTTTTTTACTGCTATTTATTTAGATTTATTCATGACTAAAACAGCACTGCTTCATAACATTTCTCCTTGAAGTTAGACAGTGAACTCTGCAGTGAGGATATGCTTGTAGGCTCATGTGGAAAAAGTAAAGACAATGTTGATTTAACTTGTTTCAGTGGCATGTTGTTCCAGCGAAATAATTTGTGTGTGATATTTTTATTTTTTTAATTTTGAACTATTAATTTTATTTTTTCCCATAATTTTATTGAGAAACAAATAGCAAGGAGACAGTTTCAAATCAAATTGGTAGGACAGTTTCAATAATTAACACATTGCATACTGTCTTCCTAGTGGCTATTTGCTGTACAAGATGAAGACATGATATCCTATTTACAAACACTATCAGGAGAAATCCCTCTATTCATTAAGAGAATGCAACTATATATCTATCCTAACCATTTTGAATACACAGATACAAAATGGATATTCATCTCTATCCCCTATTTTGTCAGTTTCTCATTTCAATATTATAGGTGAGTTAACTCAGCAAAATATTCTAAAAGACTCCAGTAGTCCATAATTGTATTGGGTCTTCCTCTTGACTGGCTGTGTAAGAAACTGTTAACCTGAGTCCCCTACATTTCAACATAACACCATGGCTTTACATCTTATACTTCATGTTTATACTTTTCTGCTGGATGGTGAAGACCAAGATAAAGCAAGACCTATGAAACAAGAGTTGTAGCTTTTGGTTGTAATAAGGTCAGTGAAATCGCCTAAGGATTTTTCCTGAGATCCTGTACCTCAAATTGTAGATCCTTTGTCAGTGTCAGCCATGTGGATAAGTCACGGCCATTGGTTGGCCAATGTGCTCTCTGTAAAAGCCTGAGAGAATCTTTTCTCTCCATGTAACTCTCCTTAGCCACACTCTACATCATCGATCAATCTCTTTTTTGGCCCCATAATCTCCTTGATCAGAAAATTTGGGACACTACTGAGTTACTTGACTTAAGGTTGAATTTCTCATATGTCCTGAGTCTTAATTGAACTTGGAATTCGAGGACCAAATTGTTGGCTTTCCATGTGGCACTCCTTTTTCTCTAATTTTGGTTTACAAGCTTAGATTTTTAAATCTCCAGAATAGAATCTTATTTTTATTACCACACAACCTAGGCTGTTAAGCTTGAAAGCAGTTCTCAGAGGCAAATTCATAGCTGTGAACTCACACATTAGGAAAACAGAACGGGAACAAATAAACACCCAAATACTTCAACTCCAACATCTATAAAAGGAGGAGAAAACCAAACCCAAAGCCCAAAGTTGGGTAGAAATCATAAAAATTAGAGCAGACACTAATTATTTGAGACAAAGAAAACATTCAAGGAGTTAACCAATCAAAAAGCTAGTTCTTAGAAAGACTAAATTTAATAGATAAGCCCCTAGCTAACCTCATTAAATAGAGGAAAGAAAAAATTTTAATACAAGCAATAATGAATGAATAGTGTATAATCACTACAGACCCTTTGGAAATGCAGAAGATTATCAATAGTTACTTTGAGAATCTTTACTCTCACAGAATAGAAAACACAGATGAAATGGACAGATTCCAAGAAAGGTACAAATTGCCAAAACTGAATCAAGAAGATATATCAACTCTCAATAACCCTATAACAGCCAATGAAATATGAAATGTGATAAAAAAAAAAAACCTGCCGACAAAGGCAAGCCCATGACCTGTTGGATTCACAGCTGAATTCTACAAGAAATTTACAGAAGGTATTATCCCTACCCTCCTCAATCTCTTCAATGAAATTGAAAAGGAAACAGTTTTCCTAAAATCATTCCTGGAGGTAAGTATTATACTTATATCAAAACCAGGGCTAGACACAACTAAAAAAGAGAACTACAGGGCAATCTCCCACGTGAACATAGATGCAAAAATCCTCAATAAAATCCTAGCAAATAGAATACAGTAAATCATCAAGAAGATCATCTAGCATGATCAAGTAGGTTTCATCCCAGGGATGCAAGAATGGTTCAATATTCAAAAAACTAGAAATGCAATAGACGGGCCAGGAGATGGCTCAGTAGAATAAGCGCTTCCCTGGTTAGTGCAAAGGTCTGAGTTCAATTCCTGGTTCGACAAAAACAAACAAACAAAAAAATCCCACTTCACTATAAATGTAATAGACTATATCAATAGAGTAAAAAATAAAAATTACATGATCATCTAAGTTGCTGCAGAAAAAGCTTTTTTAAAAAATTTTTCCTTATTTTTTACAAACCCTTGTGTCACGGGCTGACTCAATAGATCGCAGCGAGGGAGCTGCTCTGCTACGTACGAAACCCCGACCCAGAAGCAGGTCGTCTACGAATGGTTTAGCGCCAGGTTCCCCACGAACATGCGTTGCATGATGGGAGAGAGGGCAGCCCCAGAAAAAGCTTTTGAGAAAGACCAAAAATCATTCATCTTTAGTGTTCTAAAGAAAATTGGAATAGAAGGTCTCTACTTCAATTTGATAAAAGCCATCTATGACAACTCAATGACTTATATGGGGAAAAACTGAAATCTATTATTCTCAGGTCTGGCACAAGATGAGGATGTTCTGTATCACGTTTCCTATTGAATACACTTCTGGAATTGTTAACTAGAGCAATTGGACAAGAGAGAGAAATAAAAGGAATGATAGTAAGTAAAGAAGTCAAATTATCATTATTTGCAGATGAGATGATACTTTACTTGGAGGACCCAAAAAACTCTACCAAGAAGATACTAGAATTAATACAGAAATTCAGTACTATAGCAGCATACAAAATCAATAACCAAAAGTCAACAGCATTCCTCTACACAGATAACAAGCACATTTACAGGGACATTAGAGAAGCAATGCTTCTTGCAATAGCACTGTGGAACATGAAATAGCTTTGAATTCATCTAATTAAAGAAGTAAAATGTCTTTTTGTTGAAAATTACAATATTCTTATAAAAGTGTTCATAGTGGATTTCAGAAAATTGAAAGATTTTCCTGAGTTCTGGATAGGAGGAACCAACATTGTGAAGATGGCCATACTCCCAAAATTTCTGTACCAATTTATTGCAATCCCTATCAAGCTACCAGCAACATACCTCACAGACCTAGAGAAATTGTTCCTATAATTTATTTGAAACCAGAAAAAACCTAGAATAGCAATGGCAATCCTGGCCAACAAAGACAAGGTATGAGGCACTATAATTTCTGAATTGAAATTATACTAAAAGACTACTGTAATAAAATCAGCATGATACTGGCAAGGAAATAGACCTGAGGATCAATGGAATAGATTAGAAGATACAGAGGACTCGATGAACATATTCAGCCACCTGATCTTCAACAAAGGGGCCAAACACTCTTACTGGAAGAAACATAGCCTCTTTAACAAATGGTGCTGAAAAAAACTCACACTCTACATGCCGAAAAATAAACTTGACCCAGGACTATCACCATGCACTAAGCTAAAGTCAAAATGAATTAAAGTTTGAAACAGTAAAACTGAAACGCTAAATCTCCTGGAAAAGAAAACCAGAGGAACTCTTGAAGACGTAGGGTAGGGAAGGAGTTCGTGAACAAAAAAAGTCAAATTGCACCAGAAATACTTGAAAGAATTAAGAACTAGGACCACCTCTTATTGAGAATTTTTTAAACGTCAAAAGATTTTACCAACAGAGTGAAAAAGACAATCCACAAACTTCGAAAAAATCTTAACTAATAAGGACTCAGACAAAGGGTCTGCTCTCTAAAATTTATAAAGAAATAAAAATCATTAGGGCCCATAAATTTAAAGGCCCAATCCAGAAATGAGCATCCAAGATGAACACACACTTCTCAGAGAACAAAATTAAAGAAGCGAATAAATATGTGAAAAAATGCTGCACATCACTAGCCATCCACGATATGCATTTTAAAGCAACACGGACATACCATCTCACCCAAGAAAAAATGGCTATCATAAAGAAAGCAACCAGCAACAAATGTTGGAGAAACTGTGGGGAAAAGGGAACCCTTCTCCAATGCTGATGGGAATGTAGACTGTTGCAACAATTATGATAATCAATGTGGAGACTCCTTAGAAAACTAGGACTCAAAATCCCATTCAAGTCAGTTATCCCTGTACTGGCAATTTTCCTGGAGGAACTGAAAATGTCATATAATGGTGATACATGTATACTATGCTTCTAGCAGCACAATTTGTGATAGCCAAATCTTGGAAACAACAAGGATGCCTGTCACATGATGAATGGTTAAAAAAGATGTGATATTTTTATGCAATAGAGTATTCCTCCTCCATAAAGAATGATAAACTTGAAGCATTTATATTTAAGTGGATGTCACCTGAAGACATACTCATAAGTGAAATATGCCAGACTCATATGTGTAAATATCATATAGTCTCCCTAGTATAAGAACTGAAAAGGAGAAATAAAAATAGAAATGTATAACACTACTAAAAAGAAAGTGAGAACTTGAGAATTGGACAACAAGGAGAGGGCAAGGAGAAAACCTGGGAAACATGACAGTGAGAAAGCTGTATGTTTATATGCACAGGATGAGTAAGGTAATGATCCTGACATACACCAGCAGGTTTTTGAAACTAGCAGTTAATTGGTAGGATTCTCCCCCTAACTAACTATATATGCTGATACCTGTGAACCAAGCAGCTGCACTGAAGATAGCATTGTGTAATGGAAGTGTCTCGCTTGGAATGCCTGTCATTCTGGTCTTCTAAATACATACTTCTTATCATTACATACCAATTATTGCCATATTTTTGCTCAAGTAAATGTTTGTTTGTTTATTTTTGAAGGGTAATAAATAAATAAAAAAAGACACAAGGGAAAAAATATCACAAGACTGTCCGGCTACAGTGCTATATATGGTTAGATTTCTAAATTTCTGTGTAAAAATATGTAATTGTTTATTTATATTCTTTAAATATTTTTCATTTTTTAAATTTTTATCTCCATATTATGTAGGGACTTAAAGTTTAACATATCGATAGTTGATGGAAAATAGTGGTTCCATGTCGTACCTAAGATGTTTGGTATTCAGAGAGATACTGAGGTTAGACCCAACTTCATATGTTGTAGGGTAATAATAAGCTTCTCTTTTGGAGGGTTAACAACCTAAGTTTCCAGATCAAAAATTAGAGTAATAGATGGGCTGCAATACATCCAGCATTTTAACCATAGCCTTTCTATGTCAGTGAAGACTCAAAACATAGGAGAACCTATACTGTAACATGATGTAACTCAGTTGTGTCCAAAATTTTCTGATCAAGGAGATTTTTGGTCCACAGAGCAATGTGATCAATGTCGTTGCATGTACCTAACAATAGTCACAGGGAGAGAAAACTTTCTTTCAGGTTTTCACATAGAGCAATAGGTCAAGTAATGGCCGTGACTCATCCTCATGGCTGATGCTGACAAAGGGTCTGCAAACTGTGGTAGATGGTTACAGTATAAATCCTGAGGCCACTTGACTGACCGTATGAGATCCAAAAGTTACATTTCTTGTTATATAGGTCTTGCTTTATCTTGTTCTTAACCATCCAGCATATAAGTATATAAATGAGGTATATAAAGTAAAGCCATATTAATATGTTGCGTTGTGAAATGCTCAAGTCAATAACATCTGCAGATAACCCACTACTGACTGTTTTGGATTGTTTGCTGAATTTAGGCACTAGGTGCTGGAGAGATGACTCAGTAGAACAAGCGCTTCTCTAGCAAGTGCAAGGGCCTGAGTTCAATCCCCTGTTCTGAAAAAAAAAATTATTTACGTACCTATAGTATTTAGATGCCGATGGAATACCCATCTCTGACAGGACTAAACAAATAAAGGGGTTATAAAGAAAGGTACATTTTGTATCTGTACATACAGAATATTTAGGATAGATATATACACCTGCTTTCATTAAATTCAGTGAGAAGAATGATTTGTACTAATAGTGTTTGGACAGGATATCCTGTCTCATCTTGTACTATGGATAACCACTAAGAAGATAACAATGTACAATATATTAGTTATTGAAACTGTCTAATTAATCATTTTTGAATTTGTCTCATTGATTTTTGTTTCTCAATAAAATAAAATGAAATAAAATAAAATATAAATAAATAAATTATGTAAATCACAAAATTAAAAAAATCAAGTAAAAATATCACAACAAAAATTAACGAAGGAGAGGTTCATTTAGCTCATAGTATTTGGAGGTTTCAGTTCATACTTGGCTGTCTCCAAGGCTAAGTGGCACATGGCAAAATTTAGCTGCTCATGGTGGTAGAAAATAGCAAAGCAGCAAGAGCAAGAATTAGGAGTAATAATAGTAGTAGTAGGAGTAGTAGTAGTAGCAGCAGCAGCAGTAGCAGCAGAAGCCAAGGCAAGCCTCTGTCCCTTCCTTATGTTTTATTCAGTCTATCTGCCCTAGATAAAGTATAACACTTACACACATAATCCCTGCAGCACTCACACCCATAATCCCAGCATTGGATCAGTAATTAATCAAAAACTCTAGATGGCCACTCCAAGCCTGCATGAGACCTTGGGGGGACAACTAGACACAAAACATAACAAAATGTAAGATACTTCCAGGACAGAAAACTACTGAAGAAATTCATGATTACCTGACCAACACTGCAAGGAATACTCATAGATATTATAGAAAGAGATAAAAATGACAAAACATTCAAGACCAACAAAAGCAAGGAACCACCAAGCAGAGCAAGCAATTGAAGAGGGGAAATGTAAGGAACCTACAGCATATCAGTCATAACTAGCAATATGAATGCCTTCAAATCACCAATCAAAAGAAGTAGACTGGCAAAGTGGATCTAGAAATAAAATGCAATAATATGTTGTATACAAGAAAAATATTAATGTAAAAGGTAATTACTGTGCTGAAAGTCAAAGGATGGAAAACAATATTCCATGTGAAAGAAACCCAGAAAAAAACAAGTGCAGTTATTCTGATTGCTGATAATGTCAATGTCGAATGAAGAATGCTCAAAAGTCATAAAGAATGTCATTACACACTTGAACTTAGAAAACTACAAGAGGAAGAGATAACAGTTATAAATATACATGCACCCAATGTAGGAGCACCCAAGTATATAAGACAAATTTTCACATGTGAAATGTCAAATGAGCAATAACAAAACTGTAATGGGGGACTCTAACACTGCATTGTCACAAATATATGGATCAGTTAGGGAAAAAAATTAGCAAACAACAGAAATAAACCAAATTTGTGAATAAATGGACATAGTAGAACTTGACAAAATGTTCTACCCAACAAAATCAGATCACAAATTCTGTTCTGCTTCACACAGGATGTTTTCAAAATTAGACCATATTCTGGCACTTAGGACATGCTTAAGTAAATGTAAAGGAATTCATATTATCCCATGCATACTATCTGAACACACTGTGAACAAATTGGAAATTAATGAGAAAAGAAATAATGAAAAACTCTATAAAATATGGAAATTAAATTCCACTCTCCTGAAAAATGAATGGATTAAACATGAAATTAAGGAAAAAATTAAATAGTATTTACAATCAAATGAAAATGCAGACACAAACTGAAATCTGCTGGATGCAATGAAAGTAGTCTTCAGAGGGAAAATTTTATTGCAAATCAATAATTATATACCATATAAAAATTGTAGACAAATACTGAAATATGAAAGGTATAAGATGAACCCATGCACCTACAATATTTAAATGACAATAGAATAACCATCTCTAACAAAACTAAACAAAAAAAGGGTATACAAATGAATGACCATCTTGTATCTGTATATACAAAATAGGACAGATGTACAGCTACTTCCTCTTAATTCAATGAGAAGATAGACTTGTACTAATAGTGTTTGGACAGGATATCATGTCTGTATCTTGTACTATGAATACCCACTATGAAAACAACAATATGCAATATATTAATCACTGAAACTGTCCTTTTAATCGGTTTTTGAAACTGTCTCATTGCTATTTGTTTCTCAATAAAATTAGTTAAAAAAAAGAAAGATTTAAGATGTAGGCAGAGTGAACTTTAGGAAAAGATATTTCTGAAATGAATACATAACATGAGAATAATAATACATTGCACATTGCAAAATTGATTTATAAACTTAAATGAATATAACAAAAAATTGTCTAAAATAAACAGGAAGAAGAAAGAGTTTACAGATCAATCATATAGTAGTTATCTCTGTACCAAAATCAAGAAACTTATATTCACATAATTAGAATTCTCAAAGTAGAAGGATAGAAGGGGGTAGGAAATAAATATTTAAAGATTTAAAATTTCTGAATTTAGTTAAAATTATAACACCACATTTTCAAGAAAAATGAACCTTTGCATCAGAAATATGGATAAAATCTTATGAAGATACACAAAGCTGAAATTGCCCACAGCTATTTTTTCCCTGTATTTTAGGGAAGAGTCTACAGGGTGTTATGTGTCTCACTACTAGATCGGACTCATACTATTCTCCTGTTTACAACCTCCCAAGTGCTGGGATTACAGGCATGCGCTACCATTCCCAGTCTCAATCACAGCCTCAGCATGCCCCGGGGTGAGGCCAGCATGGCAGGCCCAGAGATTGAACACCTGGACACTGCACCTACTTGCAGGTTCTTTAATTCACTGAGCTATTTAGCTCAGTTTTAGCCCAAAACTAATTGCCAAGACAAAATCATCCATCTTTCTTCCATAATATATATATATATATATATATATATATATATATATGAACAAAATTAAATAACATCTTATTCCACACTAGAATAAAAAAGAGCATGTGGGTAAGAAACTAGATTTATTTATTCAAAGGACTGAAAAAGTGATCTGTCTTTATTGAATATTATACTTAGCAAACATACCTTTGAAAATTAAAAATAAAACATTTTCCAGTTGTACAAACTCAAAATATTCTAATACCTCCAGACATAGCATATGTAAAATAACAAAGGCTATAATCCAGAATGCAAGAGAAGTTGCTGTATTGTCCTAGATAAAGAATAAAGAACTCTCAAAATGGTAGTTATGCAGGATTATGCAAAATAGAATTCTACTAAATGCACCGATTTAAAAGTTCATTGAAGATTTCCACAAAACAGTTTTAATCTTATGTCAGGTTATATACATATTTTCATATATATATATATATGTGTGTGTGTGTGTGTGTGTGTGTGTGCAAAAGACAAGGAAGAAGTAATGCAAACTAGATGGAAAATGGAAATATACATTTAAAATTTTCTAATACTAGGAGAAAATGTCATATCAATTTAGAGTATCCACATAGTAATTGAATAGGTTAATATATATAAAAATATCAACAAAGAAAAGTTTTCATGACAGTAAAGAATTATTAGGAATAAAACATAACAAAAATACTGGAATGGCAAATATATGACCAGCATTTCTAATAGCTTAGGGATAGGATATCTCACAAAGTTTTAATATGTGGTGGACATGGACAGTGCCAATGACGTTTTCTGGTGGCCAGGTGTCACTTGTGGGACTGAGATACTGCTATTTCCTTAATATCTACCCTGTAGACCTAGACAGAACCATGATTCATAGGATGCAGGAAAATTCCTTTTGTAGAGTATGCTCATGGAAATATTTTGCTGCTGTACACAAAAGAATAATTGAAAGACTACTGTTGTATGTCTCTTTTTCTTCTGTGTTTAATTGTCCTACTTGGTGGATTCTTTGCATTCTCATTCATGGAACAGTGGTCATTTTGATCTAGATCTACCAAGTTCAAGCTAGTCAAGGTTGGTGTGGTTTAGGTCTGTCTGCTGTGCTCCACTTCTTCCTGCTGCAGTCTTTGGATATGAACGTGCTGTGCCACTCTTCCAAGATGTTCTGCTCCTGGGTCAGCTGGGTGAGTTTTGTCTCTTTCCACTCTGCAGGGGGGAGTTCTGCCCCAGGGTTCCACATCAAGCCTGTCTGATGCATGAAGTTCAACTCAAAAGCCTGGACTGCGTGCTGGTTTGAAAGAGGATCTGCTGGGTGATGGGCGGTCTCACTCACAGGCTGGGCCTGTGCTCTGGGTCACATATAAGAGGGAAATTTGTAGTGGTAAATTCTTACATCAGGAAGAAAATGAGCCCAAGTAAACAATCTTAATCTGCACCTCTAGCTTCCAGAAAATGATTATAATATCAATGCCCAAGCCCAAACAAGGCAGGAAATTATAAAAAGCAGAGCAGAAATTAGTGCAATGCAGATGATGAGAATAATAGCAATAATTAATGAATTAAAGAGCTATTTCTAGGGCTGAGAATATAGCTCAGTGTTATAAACACTTTCCTGACAAGCTCAAGGTATCAAGTTTGATCCCCGGTACTGGAGAGAGAGAGAGAGAGAGAGAGAGAGAGAGAGAGAGAGAGAGAGAGAGAGAGAGTTGTTTCTTTGGAAGAACAAATAAAATTCTTTAAACCCTTCAGCCAGTAGATAGCTCAGCAGCATAAGCACCTGCTTGGCAAACTCAAGGCCCCAAATTCAATCTCTGGTATTGAAAGAAAAACAAACAAACAAACAAACAAACAAGAGCTTAGAGATGGCTTGGCTGTTTAAAGCTACAAGCTCAAGGATCCAGGTTCAATTCCAGGCAGCACATGCCATATGAGAGCCCAAAAAACAAGAACATTATGCTGGTACTTGAAACTCGGTATAGTGGTACAAGCCTGCAATCCTAGAGCTGAGGAGGCTGAGACAGGAGAATCACTATGAGTTAAGCTGAGAAGAGAAACCCTGTAACAAATAAATAGATAAATAAGAGATTAAAAAAATCCAACTCTAGCCAACTTTATAAAAAAGGACAAAAAAATTAAATTTATGCAATAAGAAAAAAAGGGCAAAATCACTAGAGATCCTACAGAAATTAGGAAAACCATTAATATCTACTTTAAAAATCTTTACATACACAGGATGGAAAATAAAGAAATTGATACATTGCTAGATACATATCAATTAGCAAAGTTGAACCAAAAACATATAAAATTCCAAATAATCCAATATCAGAGAATAAAATTGAAAGTGTAACAAAAATCTACCGACAAAGAAAAGCTCAGGTCTGCATGTATTTACAGCTGAATACCACAATAAATTTAGAGAAGATTTAATGTTAACTCTTCTCAAACTATTTAATGAAACTGAAACGAAAGCAGTTCTCCCAAACTGATTTCTGGAGGCAAGTATTACCCTGATGCTAAAAGCAGAGAATGAGTAAACCAAGAAAGAGAACCATAGGTCAGTCTCCTTAATGAACATAGATACAAAAATCCCCAATAAAATACTAGCAAACAGAATGCAACAAACCATCAAGAAGATGATATATCACTACAAAGTGGGGTATAGCCAGGAATGCAGAGAAGTTTTAATATAGGAGAATGCAAAACTGTAATACACCTAATTATAAGAATATCTAAAATGTACAAAAGAGCTGTGTGATCAGAAGAGAAACAATTGATGAACAGTTGCCCAATCTATCATAGCAACATTAACACTTTATATGTATCACCTAACTTAGTCATTCACTAATCCTTTTAAAGTGAGAAATAGCATTATTACAATATTATGCATGATGAAATTATCCAGAATTCAAGGCGTTTGATTATGCTTTAATTGGCTAATACATGACAAATTTTAGATTCAAACCAAAGTATATTTCATCCCTTAAGAAAAAATTTGACTATGCCTATGAACAATCTTTCTAGGATTTCAGGTGAATAACATTAAACCATTAGATCAATCTTGAGGGAAGAAACACATTTAGTTTTTTTTCAGTTATTCAATATATGAACATATTATGTCTCTTCCCAAGTACTTATTTATTTTATTTTCAGTTTTTATACCCTTAATCCTTTTTAAATTTTTATTAATGGGCATTTAACTAATGATAGTAAGAGGAAAATAGAACATAGATAGTAGAAAATAAATAGATGGCTTTTTATAAGTGGGAAGGAAAACTTGAGATGGAAAGAGGCAGAGGAAAAAGGGGGACAAAGTTAAAAATATTAAGATGCATCATGTACCTGTGTCAGCTCCCCGGGAAAAATATATTATTATGCACTACAAACATGTAATAATAATAATAAAATGCTGGACATAATTTAAATTAATTTTGTGGTATTAAGGATTTACCCCAGGGCTTTGTACTGAATTATATTCTTAACCTGCCCCCCATCTCTTTTTTTATGTTGGCACAAGCACTTACTAAGTTGCTGAGCCTGAATTTAAACTTCTGTTCCTCCTGTGTCAGGTTCTTTTTTACCTGGGATTACAGGCCTACAAATATTTTCTATTTTTACTAACATACTCTTTATTTCTTTTCTTTTTGTTTTTGCTTTTTAGACAAGATCTCACTACATAGTGCAGGCCAGCTTTGAACTCACTATGTAGCTCATGCTGGCCTTGAACTTGTGGATATCCTCCTGCTTAAGTCTCTTAAGTGCTGGGATTACAGGTATGTGCTATCACACCCAGATAGTATGCTTTTTTGTTTCAAGGTAGCCATGGCCACATGAAGCATACTTTTGAAGGGAAGCAAAAATTTCAGGACACAATACTGATGAACATCTCTAATCAAGTTTTCCCCCGAATGCACTTATGATCCACATGTAAAAGAGTCTCGGGTGAAAAGTAAGATTTTTTTCAACAATTCCTGAAGTGAGCAAGGAATATAGATTCTGCTTTACTGACAGTTATCAGTTACAGGATGGGAGCCTATAGGTTGAGATAGAGCAGTTTGTGGCTTTTACTTTAGACTATTTCTTGGCTGCCTTATTCAAAGAAGATATTTTTGCTTAACAAATGTCTCAAATATAGAAAGTTTTCTACCACAACTTAGTTCAAAATTATTAAATCCATGAAACATATATTCTCCATTAAGATTTTGAAAGCTAAGAGGGAATTTTTTAATTAATTTTACTGAAAAACAAATAGTAACAAGACAGTTTCAAAACAAGTTAGTAGGGCAGTTACAATAATTAATACATTGCATATTGTTGTCCTCATAGTGGTTATTCATCGTACAAATGCAGCCATGATATAATGTCCAAACACTATTAGTGTAAATCTTTCTACTCATTGAATTAAGCGAAAGTAGCTGTGTATCTATCCTAACTATTTTGTATATACAGATAAAAAATAGTCCTTCATTTATATCCTCTTTTTTATTTGGTTTTGTCAGAGATGGTTATTCCATTGTCATTTAAATATTGTAGGTATGTGAATTCAGCAAAGTAATCCAATATAATCCAGTAGCCCATAATAGTAGTGGGTTATCCGTAGGACTGACAATGTCAGAAGTTGTTGACTTGAGCCTTTTACAGCTCAGCATATTAATATAGCTTTACTTTTTCTGCCTCATTTTTATTGTTTCCTGCTGGATGATTAAGACCATGATAAAGCAAGACCTATATAACGAGAACAAACATTTCATGTATATAAAAATAACTATATCTCTTGATTTTGCATGAACTAATGACTAATAATGGCATGGTCTTTTACCTGGATTCATCCAAGTTAGGGAGAATAAGTCTATATTTCTACCACTTGTGTTATTTACTTCTGGAGAAACTGAAATTTGAACCAATACAAGATATGTGTTCAATGAGTAGTTTCATCCTCTCCCACACAAAGGGGGTTGCACCCTTAACTCCATCCTCTCTAATAGTGAAGACATCATCTACAAAGTCCCTTATGATATGAATTGTTTTTGCCATTGCTGGACTTGGCAGCATCCACTATATAGTTTCTGCAGGATAAGTATTGGGGAGCAATAGCAGTAATCTGCATGCAAGTATGCAATAGTATATATCTTCACACTACGTTTCAAGGTCTTAACTGTAATTGCTATTCCAGAAACCATGCTTCCTCTCCTGGAACGTTCTACCAGTGCATCCAGGAAGGAGATCTCTGTCAGCACTTCCAGGACAATTGTCCCTTTCCCAGCTAGTATTGCAGGTTCTTGGTTGGAATGTACCAGGAAGCCTTATATTTCTTCCCTCATTTTTTTCTAACCTTTTCTCTAATCTTATAGTTTAGTACATTATGTATTATGGAAACTACAAAGACTTCTATTTCTACTTATTTTACATTTGGTGTACACAATATAAGCAGGAATATCTTCCAATTTCACAACACTTGTGAGAACCTGGCCACGGTGTTCAATGCTGTACAAATAGCTTTGGGCTTCCCTTCTAAGGAGCAGGATTTAAGCTTCTTTTGACATTAAAGGCACAATGAATCTTAAAAGATCAATTTTTCTGGAAGGGTTCACATTTGAAGAAAATATTTCTCCTAGTTACTTTATTCCAAATGGAGTTTGTCAGCACTGGTATCAGGTATATATAATTTCAAATGTTGACATGAGCTCTTTCTATATCAGCAAAGAGATGCAGTGCTTAGCATGCTTAGTTTGCTGCTGCATTTTATCCATTGGCTCATTTTTCACTGCAGACCAGCTGGTTCCTTATGGCAGAATGAATAGTTGATGACAGCTGCTGTTTTACATTTTATGGCTTTCTTACTGGAGAGGGCTTTCCTTTCTTTCTCTTTTCACTTTACCTCACTTGTACCATGCTTCCACCTACAGCTTCAGAAAACCCTTACAAACTGCTTGTTTTCAGACATTTGAAAGCTCCAGGATACATATCATGTAAATGCTTTACTAAACACATATGTATTATTTTCTTTTGTGTGATTTCACCTGATTTAAATTGTGTTTTACTTTTAACATCTTTAGTATATGGAAACATAACTTATTTCACTCACTTATTCAGTAATTGTTTTTCGGGTTCATTGTATTTTTATGGAATAATAAGCATATTATTCATAAAGCCAGTCTTAGTTTTCTTTTTTATGTTAAAAATCTTTTACTTATATATTATTTATTAATTTGTTACAGGGTCTTTTTATTAATTTTATTGAGAAATAGCAATGAGTTTCAAAACCAATTAATAGGAGAGTTGCAATAATTAATACATAGCATATTGTTATCTTCTTAGTAGTTATTCATAGTACAAGATGCAGCCATATCTTGCCCAAATACTATTAGTACAAATATTTCTTCTCAATGAATTAAGAGAAAGTAGCTGTATATCTATCCTAACTATTTTGTATATACAGGTAGAAAATGATCCTTCCTTTGTATCCTCCTTTTTGTTTAGTTTTGTTAGAGATGGGTATTCCATTCGCAATTAAATAATATAGGTGCTTGAATTCAGCAAAATAATCCAATATAGTCCAGTAGTCCATAATAGTAGTGGGTTATCTGTAGGACTGGCCTTGTCAAAAGTTGTTGACTTGAGCCTTTTCCAGCTCAGGATACTAATATGGCTTTAATTTTTATCCCTAGTTTTTATACTTTTATGTTGGCTGGTTAAGACCAAGAGAAAGCAAGACCTATGCAACAAGAAATGTATCTTTTTTATCTGATAAGGTCAGTCAAATTCCCTCTGGATTTATTGTTACCCGGTACAGGGTCTTGTTATACAGCTCTGACTTGTAATGATCCTTCTGTCACAGCCTCCCTACCACTTATCTATATATCTTTTTTTCTGCCTTATTGAAATGGATAGTTTCCACTACTATGTTGAATGATTGATGATATTTCTATCTTTTCCTCATTCCCTGTTATAGCAGATGATATTTATTCTTTTATCACCAAGTACAATGTTAGCTATAGTTTTTTTTTATATCTGCTCTATATCACATTCTAACTAATGCTATTCTAAACTTTCTGAAAGGTTTTATAAAGAGTGGCTGTTGAATTTTGTTCAATTGTCTCTTCTAATTTAAATTTTAACATCATACTTTCAAATTTTCTTTAGCCTATTGATATGATGGATTAGAGTGATTAATTTTCCAATGTTCAAATATTTTTGACCATGAGTAGTGAATTTCATTAAGTCACATGGTTGGATATGGTGTGTTCACTTTTTTATAGTTTTCTTTTTTTATTGGATTACTTTGCTGAATTCATGCACTTATAATATATGAATGGCAATGGAATATCCATCTCTAACAAAGGTAAGCAAAAAAGGGAGACATAAATGAAGGACCATTTTGTAGTGAAAAAAATATATATGTATGTTCAAAATAACATATATACAGTTATTTTCTCTTAGTTCATTGAGAAGCAAATTTTGAATTAATAGTGTTTAGACAAGATATCATGACTGGACCTTGCTCTATGAAAAACTACCATGATGACAACAATATGCATGTATTAATTATGCAACTGTCCTCCTAACCTGTTTTGAAACTGTCTCATTGTTACTTCTTTCTCAATAAAATTAATATAAAATACATTTTTCTTTTATTTTGAAGAATAAAAACAAGTGTGAATGGGTCAGGGAGATGGATAAGTAGAATAAGCACTTTCTTGGAAGCACATGGGCCTGAGTTCAATCCCTGGTTCAGGCAAAAAAAAAAAAAAAAAAAAGAAAAAAAAGAAAAAAGAAAAAAAAGCAAGAGCAAATAAAACAGAAGCAAAGACAGAAACAAGGTAACATGATAACAATACATACATTATAGATTTTCAAAACAAGAATAGCTGGTTAACAGTGGTTTTTATATTATCTATGTTTATCGTCAAATTTGTTGCTCAGGTTAACAGATATAGTTCTGCAAGATGGGAGATATGAGTGAACATTACCACATTCTTTCAATAAATCTTAAATTTTTGTTCCCTCTCATTTTCTTTTATTAACATTTTATAAAACTTACTTTAAAGAGAGTATAGTACTAATTGAAATGACATTAGAAATGGTACACATTTAGAAGACCAACAAGACAGGTATTTCCATCATGGTATTAGTATTACACATTGCTGTTCTCAATGTAGTTGCTTAATTCACAGATATCAGCATAGGTAGTCATGATGAGATTTCTATCCTTTAACTGCTATTTTAAAAACCTGATGGAAATTCTTAGGACAATTGCCTTATCCATCTTGTATATATACATGTATGGTTTTGCCCCTACCTTATTATCTAACTTTTCTCTTTCGTCTCTCTTTGTTGTTTAATCCTTAAATTTCAATTATGGTGAGGAACGTCATTACCCCAATATTACTTACAGATCCACTGAACAAAAGATCAACATAGTAATATCAGAGTTGGAACTAACCTTCAATGAAATGCACTTATACATAAATATAGCATGATATACCCAACAGAAATATTATATACATTCTTTTCAGCAGCACTTTAAAGCAAGCAATATAATAATCAATAATAAATTTTTTAAAAAGATAAGACAACAAAAATTTGCCATGTTGATTAGCTGATCATATTTCAACTAAAGTAGAAATCAATGGCAAAATAAACCAGAAATTATGCAAGCAAATATAAATTAAGCAACATTCTTAAATGATCAATAGGCAACAGAAGAAATTAAGGAAAAAAATAAGTCAGTTCTTAGAATGAAGTGTCAATTCCAGTAAAGCATACAAGAACTTTTTGGATACAATGAAACGAGCCCTAAAAGGGAATTTCATAGCTGTGCATGTTACAATCAGAAAAGCAGTAACATCAGCACACAAAATGCTGAGGATGGAAGATTGCTACAAATTTGAAGCCAGTCTGGGCTGCACAGTAAGTTCACAATAACATTGAACTATATAGTGAGACCTCATTTCAAAAAGTAACAGAGAGAGACAGAGAGAGAGAGAGAGAGAGAGAGAGAGAGAGAGAGAGAGAGAAAGAGAGAGAGAGAGAGACAGACAGACAGACAGACAGACAGACAGACAGAGACTTAGAGAGACAGGGACAGACACAGAGACATAGAGATACAGAGACAGAGAAACAGAGACAGAGAGATACAGACAAGGACACAGAGACAAAGGGACAGAAAGAGATAAAAATAGAATGAGCCCCAATAAATAACCTCATGGTGCACCTCAGTGTTTTAGACAAATAAGAACAATTCAAACACAGGGTTAGTTCAAGCAAAGAAATTATAGATCAGCACATAAGTAATGAAATGAAATTGAAAAATAAAAACAGTGAATGATAAATCTTGTCCTGGGGAAAAAATAAGAAGGCAATCACTTGTCCAATTTTATCAAAAACAGAAAGAAAATAAGTCAATGCAATTACCAATAACCAGAAAGAAATCAGCATGATGAGTACCAAAATCCAGAATGTTATTACTACTTCATGAACATGTGTGCCAATAATTTGAAAAACTCAGAAGAAATGGGGGAATTCCTAGATACATATGAATTGTAAAATCTGAGTCAAGAACGCTAAAAATCCTGAATAACACTATAATAGAAAAATGTTAGTATTCCTCAAACTTTTTTAGTGAACATGATAGAAGTGCTGCACTTTCATTCCATTTAATAGCTGGATTATATTTGTTAACCCAGCTGTACTTATCTGAAACATGCAGATGATGATTCTCAAGAAACCTACAAAAATATAATATCTCATGTGTGCCCATGTACCATTTAAAATGAAGCATTTGTTTCCTTAAAGAATAAAAATATAAATAAATATTGCTATGCCATGCCAGCCCCACCCTAGGGGCATGCTGAGACAACAATTGAGACTGGGCATGTTGGTGCGGGTCTGTAATCCCAGCTCTTGGGAGGCTGTAAACAGGCGGATCACTACGAGTCTGATCTAGTAGTGAGACCCTGAAAACCCTGTAGACCCTTCCCTAAAAAATACAAATAAATCAATAAATAAAATATTGCTAGAAAACTATCAGAGTCTGCCCCAATTCACCTCCTCCTTAAACAGAAATACTCCGATACTGTCATGTGCAATATTCATCTCCTTCCTCAAAATAGTCCCATCTTGGCACAATCATCCTAAAACACAGAAATTTTTGATAATAGGAAGTGATCCTTTCAACTCAAAATATAACTCCTCATGATCCAACGTTCTATAAGCTAAATGCTATATGCCCACACCCCCAAAAAAGGCAAAATTGAAACAATAACCACAATATTTTTTCCTTTGTCAAATGAAAACTTGAATGATATTCAACCCAAATTGATGTATAATAAGTGAATCTTGCTTTGGGAGAATTGGAAAGGCTTGGAGTTCTTTGTTTGGTTAGCTACAACCTGTTTTGAGAAAAATACTTTTGTTCATCATTTTCTCTTTTATTTATTTAGTTTTTCATTCTTTAATTTAATTTTATTTGGAAAAGTAAAAGCAAAAGCAAGAACAAAACTCAGAAATAAAGACATAAACAGGGCAACATATAACAATGTATATTTTACAGATTTTCAGACTAAGAACAGCTGAATAACAACGGTTGATATATTATCTCTTTTCATTGTCAAATACATTCCACATATTAACAGATACAGTTATGTAAGATTGGACATATGAATGATTATTGCCACTTGCCTTCAAGAAACTTTAAATTTTTGTTATTGTCTCTTTTTTCTTCTCTTACCTTTCAAAATTTATAAAGAGAATATAGTAATAATTGATATAATATTAGGAATAATACACAATTAGAAGACCAAGATGACAGGTATTTAAGTATGCTTTTGTATTAAACATTGCTGTCCACAATGTAATTGCTTAGATACAGATATCAGCATACAGAATTAGTCAAGGTGAAAGTTCTACATGTTCACTGCTATTTTCAAACACTGATGTAAATTCTTAGTACAATCTCCTCAGCCATCCTCTATACATACTTGCATATTTTTCCCCTACCTTTTCCCCATCTTTTCTCCATCCTTTCCTCTTCATCGTTTAATCCTTAAGTTCTGTTTCTTTTTATTTTACTATATTTATTTTACCTTTCAGATTTTATTTATTCTTTTAGGTTCTTACACTAGGGAAACAATATGATATTTATACATGTGGGTCTGGTTTATTTCACTTATGAGTGTAGGCTCTATTTGCATCCATTTACCTATGAAGGCTTTGAGTTTGTCATTCTTTATAGTTGAGTAATACTCCATAGTATAAAATACCACATCTCTTTCATCTACTCCTCAGGTGATGGGCATTTTGGTTGCTTCCATGATTTGGCTATGACAAATTGTGCTGCTATAAATGTGGGTGCACATATATCACTACAGTATGTTTTCAGTTCTTTTGGGAAAATACCCAGAAGGGGTACTTTTATTTTTCTCTTATCTAATACCTGGGGCTAATGTTTTCAGAACTGTATTGAATTGGAAGGGTGATAGTTCACATCCTTGTCTTGTACCTGATTTTAGGGTAAAAATTTTCAGTTTTCTCCATTTAGAAGGATGATGGCTGTTGGTTTGTCATGGATGGATTTATAATGTTGCATATTGAAGTATACGCAATATCTTGTAATTTTCTGTAGGGATTTTGTCACAAATGTGTGTTGGACCGGGTAAAAAGCTTTTACTAAATCTATTGATGTGATCTTGTGTTTCACTCTAGTGATATAGCATATTACGTGTATAGATTTGTGTATGTTGGACTATCCCTGAATCCTAGGGGTGAATTTCACTTGGTTAAGGTGTATAATTTCCTTCATGATTTGCTGCATTCTATTTGCTAGTATTTTGTTGAGTCTTTTTGCATTTATGTTCATGAAGGAGTTTGATCTATAGGTCTTTTTTTTGGTTGGTGTTTTTCTGGTTTTGATATCACTGTAATATTTGTCTCTAGAAAGAAGTTAGGGAGTGTTGCTTCCTTTTCAATTTCATTGAGGAGTTTAAGGAGTATTGGTAATAATTCTTCAGCTGTGAATCCAGTGGTATCTGTGATTTTCTGTTGGTAATTTTTTCATTACATTTTCAATTTCATTGGCTATTATGTTATTCAGAATTTTATATGACTTATTCAGTTTGGTAATTTGTCCCTATATAGGCATTTGCCCATTTCTTCTGTTTTCTATCCTGTGAACGTAAAGATTTTCGAAGTAGATATTGATGATTTTCTGAATTTCCACAGAATTTTTATTAATTTCAGTCTTTTCTTTACCTGTTTGAATTTTAGTTTTTTCTTTCCTTCTTTAGATGAGATTGACTAGAAATTTATTAATTTTATTTAAACTTTCAAATAATCAGATCATTGATTCATTAATTCTTTGTGTTGTTTTCTTTGTCTCAATTGCATTAATTTCTGCTCTGATCTTTTTAATTTCCTCCAGTCTTTGGGATTTGGGCTTGATTTGCTCTTATTGTAGAAGACTGAGTTGCACCATTAAGGTTTTTATTTGTTCTCATTGTGTTTTCCTAATATGTGAGTTCTCTTCTCTAAATTTCCCTCTGCAGACTGCTTTCATTGTATCTCACAAATTTCACCATGTTTTGTTTGGAATTTTATGGATTTTAGATAATTTTGAGTTTCTTGTTTAATTTCATGTGTGACCAATTGGTTGCTGATTAGGGTGTGATTTAATTTCCATGTGTTTATCAGGTTTTGCAGTTTCTCTTGTTGCTGATTTCCAGTTTCACATTACATGATGGTTAGATGATACACATGGCAGAATTTCAATATTTTCCATTTACTTTTGCATAATCTACTAGTGTATGATCTACTATAGATAATTTCCTATGTGTAGCTCAAAAGAAAGTATATTCAGATGTTGTTGGGTTGAACAGTCTCTAAATCTCCACTTAGTTCATTTGTTCAAAATTTGGTTAAGTTATGCTACTTTTTGCTAATTTTTTGTATTTGACCTATCTGTTTGAGATAATGAAGTTTTAAGGTCCCTGTTAAGATTGTGCTGTTGGTTATTCAATTTTTCATGTCCTTTAAAATTTGTCTTATAGACCGTCCAAATAGCTTAGCAGATTAAAACACCTGCAAGCAGGTGCAGGTGCCAGGGATTCAATTATCAGGCATACTGTGCAGGCCCCGCCCCTGGTGCATGCTGAGACAGCAATTGAGACTAGGCGTGGTGGTGCAGGCCTGTAACCCCAGCTCTTGGAAGACTGTAAACAGGCAGATCACTAGAAGTGTGATCTAGTAGTGAGACTCAGAACACCTTGTAGACCCTTCCTTAAAATACAAAAATAGATAAATAAATAAGTTTTTTCTTTCATATTTGGGTTCTCTTACATTGGGTGAATACATATTTATGATTGTTATCTATTCCCCATAGAGTTTTCCCCTAAAAAGTATCTACTGACCTGCTTTATTTTGTTTGATCATTGCTGGTTTACAGTTCACATTGTCTGCAACCAGAATAACTACTTCTGTCTTTTTCTGAGTTTTTTGCTCATGTAGTATTGTTTTCCATCCTGTGGCTTTTAATCAGTGAATTTCCTTTTGAGTTAAATGTGCTTCTTGTATACCACATATTGTTGGATTTTGTTTCTTGATCCATTTTGCTAGTGTATTTTTTTTAATTGGTGAATTGAAGCATTTCCATCCGTGGTTATAATTGATATTTATTGCCCTGTCTTTGTAATGATATTTTTCTGCTATTGGTTTCCTACTTTTCCTATGTTTTATTACTTGCCTTGTTTGATGTTTTCTGGTTTTTTTTTTTGTGGGGGGAGCTGTCATTTTGATCTCTTTGTAGAATATCTTTTAGTATTTTTTAATGGTTGGTTTTGTGGTTTTGAATTTCTTCAATTGTTCACCTTGGAAGTATTTTACTTCTCCATTAATTTTGGAAGAGAATGAAGGGGATATCAATCTGGATTGGAAGTTGTTTTCTTTTATGACTTGTTATACTTCACTCAATGCACTTCTTGACTTGATGTTTTCTTTTTAGAAATCTGCTGTGATTCCAATGGGCTTTCCCTTAAATGTGATGTTTATTTTTTCTAAAAGGTTTTAGTATGTTGTTCTGCTCTGGATATCTCAGATCTCCATTATTTTATGTCTTGATATAGATTTATTTTGGTAGATACTATGTGAATTTTTGTGCTTCATGTATGTGTATATCATATTCTTTCCCCATGTTTGGAAAGGTTTCTGATATTACTTCTGCAAATAATCTTTTGATGCCATTTGAGTTGACTCATTCTTTTTTCTTTTCTTTTCTTTCTTTTTCTTTTTCTTTTTTTTTTCTTTTTTTTTTTTTTTTGAGGAACCGAGGATTGAACTCAGGCCCTTGCACTTTCCAGGGAAGCGCTTACTCCATTGAGCCTTCTCCCATATCCCAACGCATTAGTTTTTCAATGATATCTATCATTCTTAGTTTGCTGAGTTATCTTGCTGCCCTGGAACCTATCATTATTATGTTGTTTATCTTTGGGTCATCTTGTAGCTGTTGAGTTATTATTTCCCATCCCTTGTTGCTTTTAAGAGCTGTTTCTTGGTTGCTAGCTGCATGTATTTAAGGTCTGAGAGTTTATCTTTAGTTTCATTGAAATGATTTTGTCAGCTTCTAATGAAATTTTTAATTTACTGGATATCTCTTTGAATCTGTTTCATGCATTGCATTTATTTCCTATAGTGCTCATTCAAGGGTCCCATAAATTTTACGCTCCTCTATATATTTTATCAATGTGTTCTTCCAATATGCTCAGCAATTCTTTCATTAAATTATCATTTCTTTTTTACCTGAAAAAATACTACTGATCTGATTTTCTCCACATCCTTTAGGAGTTGTTTCTTTTCTTCAGCTGCAATCAATTTAGAAATTTCATGTCTGTGACTTTCTATTTCTTCTATGTTGATTTTTCCTGAATTTATTCCGGATGGACTAGGGTCTAATATTGCATTTTTCTTTGTCTTGTCATTTTCAATTTGAGAAAAAACCTTTTATCTTGATTTTTGTACAATTTCTTGTGAAATTTTGATTCTAAGTAGCTATATCACTACTATCGGAGCCACTCTATGAGGAGTCCATTTTTCAGGCATATCCTATGTGTGTTGGAGATTCTTGGTTTGTTTTGTCCTGAGATCCTGCCTTCTGTGTTAATTGGACTCCTTCAGGCAGACTATTCCCTGAATTCTGGGTACCCTTACACCATGTACTTGGACCCCTCCAGGCAGACTGATCATTTATTTTATTAAGAACATCATGAGATTAATTATATCATATTTGAGTTTGCCAAATGCCTTATTTAACATTTTTCTCCACTTTACTATTATCCTATCAAACATTTTGCCTGTGTGGATTTTGATTTTCTTCTCACTAAATCCCTTGGATTGGCAGAGGGAAAGTTGAGAGATTTTTAAAGCATTTTGCTGCTTTATTTCCTCAAGTTTTGTTTATTTGTTCTTTCTCTGTGGTGAGGCTTGTAGAATAAATATAGTGGGAGGCTTTGTTGCTAATATGCCTCAGAAGTAGCTATGTATTGGCCTTTGCCTGTGTCCTAGGGTCCCGTTATCTCAATTTATTTGGTAGGGTGCTTGCAGGTTTTTTGGCCCAGTTTTTCAGACATGAAGAGCAGTAGTATTAATGATTCCCATGCAATCCAGACATTAGAATATGGATAAAAGCAATTGATAGCAACAATTATGTCACTTTGGCTAAAACAATAAAATTGGCTGGCCAAATAGCTCAGCAGATTAAAGCACCTTCAAGCAAGCAGGCAAAGTGACTGGGTGTTCAATCCCCAGGCCTGCCATGCTGGCCCTGTATCTGGGGCACCCTGAGATGGCGACTGAGACTGTGCGTGATAAGATCTTTTCTGTAATCCCAGCACTGGGGAGGCTGTAAATGGGAGAATCACTATGAATGAGATCTAGTATTGAGACCCTGAAAACCCTGTAGACCTTTCATTTAAAAAAAGCGATTAAATAGTAAAATCAACAACAAAAAGAATATCAAATATAATCTGGATATTGACAAATCCTAAGGACAAATAATTCATCACCACCAAGTGTAGGAAAGAGATATATATATTTATAGTATAAACAAAAAATACAAATTTGATTAATGTAGAAAAAATATTTACCCAATAGAACAACCTGACTTTCATTAACAATATAACAACATTTAACCATAGTAATGATTATACATATTAGTACAGAAATATTAGGTAATGGGAGCCTAAATCAAATAGTACTATAAATTAGGTAGTAAAAGAAAATTGGTAGTATTAGATAAAGGTAACAGGAAAGATCAACATCAAAAAATGCAAATACTAAAAAATGGAAAGTAAATTAAAAGGGAAAAATAGTAAGTCAAAAATTTAAAAGAGTAGGAAAAATAGAAAAAAAGAGAATATCATCAAGCAAACACAAAAAATATACTTTTTTTTTCGGTACTGGGGATTGAAATCAGGACCTTGTGCTTGCCAGGCAAGTGCTTATTCTAATGAGCTATCACCCCAGGTCCAAAAAGATACTATTAATAAAATTAGGGGGATGGGAAATAACACTTCAAACATCAATAAAAATATCTAAAATATAAAAACAACAAAAGACTGAAAATTCAATAAAGAAAGATAAAGAAAACTGGAAAAAAATAAAGAACACAAATATTTTCATATTTCCAAATGAGTGGTTTACTTTTGGGATTTGTGGTCTTTGGACTCCAACATATCACATCACAGTCCTCTCTCCCTGATTTGTGGCTTTTGGATTTATGAAGTGATTCCTTTGCTTAAAAAGTCCCTATCTCTATAAAACCCAGTTCATAGCAACAATGCAAGCACATCCCCATTCAGGGTGATAAAATGGAGCAGTAATAAGATCATTGCTCTCTATTTAGACTATGTCAGAGGTGCTCAGGTAGACTGCTATATGTAATGCCATTTTTCTCATATCCAGCCACCTCTGAAAGCCAGACATGCTGAATCTTACTTCTGATCACAGAATTCAGGCTGTGTCATTTATGGCCAAAACCTGAATTTCTGGATATCTAGAGGTGTGCATGTTTCACCCTAGTACTCTCAGGCTATTTTAATGGTTATCTCTTACCGATGCATTGTGACATGGTAACACTTCACTCTTGGAGTAAAGATGTAATATAGTTGTTCTGTGGCTAAGTTGCACATCAACCCTTTCAGTGAATGGCACCTGATAAGTTCTTTCTGGAATATAGTGAGTGGTGCACTGGATTTTTCTTCAATAATATCCTATCATGAAGAATGCACTCTCACAGTAAAGCTCCCTACTCTTTTTACTTTGCAACTGCCGACCTTTCTTAGGAGTAGTGTTTTATTTTTAATCTATATGTTCTCCCTGAAGTAGTCAGCTCTTAGTTCAATCTTACTATTGCTCTGAATTATTTGCTTCTTCCTCAGTCAGGTCAATTGTTTGGTAACCTCCTGTGTGGCCCTGTGTGTGTGGAAAATAATGTATAGAGATGGAGGAGATGGAAGTTTGAGGTTTGTAGGCCACAGTGGGTGGGTACCATCTTACATGGTACACATAGTTTCATTATTGGTGCATACAAAATCTATTTATGGCTTTCTTGTTATAGATACTATTTTATTGAATTTTTATCAGATCTAATTAGCTTATCAAAGCTAAAAAATAGTGTCATCTAAATACAAGATCACATTGTCAAGTAACACGAATAATTTGACTCCTTCCTTTCTATTTGATGCATTTTATTTCTTTCTTTTCCACTATTATTCTAACTAAAATTTCACATACAGTATTGAAAAAGAGTTCTGAAATAGACATTTTTTGCCTTACTCTTAATTATTAGAGGAAGTGTTTTCAGTTTTCTCTCCTTCAGTATTTGGCTATGAATTTGTCATATATAGCATTTATTAAGTATAGATAATATCCATCTATACGTAATTTCTTCAAGGCTTTTGTAATGAAGATATATTAAATTGTTCAAAAGCTGTTAGACACTGATTAGGATGCTTATGTAGCAATATATAATGTTGGGCTTCCTCTATCTTAAAGGAAGCAGCAACATTGGTAGTTAGATACATAAATTTTAAACACAAGTAAATGGTTTGTATTTTGAAATATGTATCACCTGACAGAGAGTAGGATTACACTTCATTGATTACACAACATGAATATTCCCCAAAGACTCTACAAAAGTGCCCAGGTCTGGCTCACAGGGTGGATTTTCCTTTGAGTAATTTTAAAAATTTCTATATGATAGAATAATTCTCCTGCCTCTTATTTGCACATTTTAAAACACACTTTTACCCAATACGAGTCAGGAAACCTCCAAGTAGTTGATGATTAGGGTGCGTTATGTTCCTCATCTTGCATTCTTAGACCTAGTCTGGAGATATTTTTTCTTTACAAACTAGCCAGGAGATAAAAGAGGTATTGAAACCAATATGTTGATGAGTGCAGCCAAAGACCTTTGTTTTTTCTTGCCTACTTCTGTTTACATCTTGCTCTGAAGTGAGATTCCATCAACCTCTCACCCCTTTTATGCTTAGTTTATCTCTTTGGTTTTTTTCTTTCTTTTTCTCTCTCCCTATCTACAAATTTTTGCAGCTATGAATGCAAACTGAGAAAAAGCCCACTATTTTTTCCCTCCTCTCTTTCCTAAACAATCCCAATTCTCTTCTTAGTAGTCTCCTTTCTCTCAGGGAGGCCTGTATTTGTCAGAAACTAAATCATTTAAATATTCTGATACTAGTTATCAGGAAAAGGCATGGAGCTGGAGCACACAGGGCGATCAATCAAAACTGGAAAACTCAGGAAATTCCCTGGATTCCATGGATCCAGGGAATTTCCCTAGTGTGTCGCACCATGTTGGAGGAGAGACAAGAAATGTGTGGTCTCTGTATTTTCCTGCAGGTGGGAAAGGCCCAAAGGAAGGGCTGTATTTAAACTCTTTTCAGTTGTTACTGTGAAGTTTCTTGGTCCTAGATCATACTTCAGTCTTTCTGGCATTTGTACAGGTAATGATTTCTGGAGCCTGTTTCTATCACTTCTCTAATGCTAGCTTGCTTCCTTTTTCCATGGTGTTTGGTTTTGAAAATCTTACCATAATTTTACCTCAATTCTATCTTACTGTGAAAACTGGTAAGTGATTTGTACTTTATAGATATTTTCTCTAGACTTTTTAAGCCCTCTATGAGTTCCTTGTGTATGTTTCAGATTCCTAGATATAAAGATCTTCAAAGTAAATTTTCCAGAAAGCCCACATATTATGCACAACTTCCTTTTTGTTGTTTCCTGACCTGTTGATATAGATTGGAATGACTATGTAATAGGAACAATGACATGTGTCCATGACATGAATAACAGACTTCAGCATGGCTATGAGGAATGCCTGGACTAGTCAATGAGAGAAAATACAGCATACCTGCTTAGTGAACAATACTGACTCAGGTAACACAGCAGAACTGGGTCCCCGGGCAGTTCTTTCACTAGGGTAATAGGTCAAGTCTGCTAATTGTGGTTGGTTCTGGCCCTAAGTTAAAAGGACAAGGTGAAACTTAGATGTAGTTCTGTTCTTGGAAATGAGATTAGGGAGTTAGCTTCCCTTCTTTGATTTAAATTATTCACCAAAGTTTATGCAGAAATGAGTTGTGTGTGGAGCAAGGTGTACTGTAACTGCGTTACTATTGGATTGTTGTCTAGTGGTAGAATGAGGGTTATACTTAACTGGTTGTGTCAAACTTAGTAAGAAATTCCCAAACAAATTGGATTAGCATATTTCTTGGTGTGGATGAAGTGATTCACTGAAGACGGAAGACACAGCCTGATCATAAGTGGCTACAGCCAATAGAATTGCAGTCAGAATAGAATATAAGAGAAATGAAAATGGAAGAAGAGCTTAGACTTCTTGGAGTAAACTCTAGTCTTCACTTTGTAGCATCACATCAGTGCTATTTTATAGGCCAGGGGTTTTCAATGACTTAATTTCTACCCCAGGTGTCTCAGGTCCTTCACTCTCATGCAGTGAAGAATATGGAAGTGAGGCAAAGTTAGTTCAGAGCCAAAGGCTCCCATGAAAATTTAGGATCTCAAGTCCCTCACCACTATACAGAAATAGGAAGTCAAATGTGAAAGTAATGCAAATCAGTTTATTCATAAGATTATAAATGCAAGGAACAAGTGCCAAGCCATAAGAATCACTGAAAGGCAGGACAAATTAGATTGAATTTCCCAATAGTCAGGCTACTACTATACTCATAGTTATAAGTGGAAGCTGGTTTCTAAAAATGACTGTTTCACAGATTGACGTTATCTAAGCCAACTGGAGTCTTAGTCTTTTTTCTCTTGGCTTAGGAAAGATCAGGGAGCTAAAGAGAGACATAGTGAGTACATGTAAAAATTTCACAAGTGCTAACTTCCTCAAGTACATAGTGTATGATAAGTTGTGGTAAGTATCATTTACATAGGTCTTGTTCTATATCAACCCTACCTACATTTCCTCAAACTGCTCCTACAGCCTTCACATTAAACATTGCCTCCTGGCTTCAATAAGAGTCTTCAACTTGCCTGAACAGTCTCTTAGCCTTCCTTTTAAGATCCTTTGGCCTCCTTATATGAAGTTTCACAAGATAGAACGTTGAGCTTCATGCTTTCAAACTCTGACTGGATACTTTGGTTATTCAGTGAACAGACAGTTCTTTTACACTCTTCTACTCCTGACTCTTCAGGATGTATTTCTAACCCCACATAATTAATTCTTATGTATTATATATCTTATGTTAGATTTGTTTCTCTGATGATCACTGACTGATATACATTTTAATACAAGGAATGTCTCTAGAGAAACAGAGTCATACGTAGTTTTCAAAGAACTTTTGTTTTTCCTGGATTTGGCTCTGTAACTTGATGAGACCTATAGTATATTAAATGAGTTTCTCTAGTGAAATGCAATAAGTATCTACTAAATAAACTTAAAATGTTGTGCTCTACCTCAACCAACACTTAGAAAGAAGGAAATAAATAACACCTACAATGAACATAGTAGTGAGAGAGTTACAGCAATAAGATGTAAACTAAGTAGCAACTGTGACATCCATAACTCTCACAACAAAATAGTGATGTATGAATCATCACTTTAATTTTTGTGGCTGTACCACCATCCAATAGCCATAAGTATAATTCAAAGAGGTTCATTCAGCTCATAGTTTCACCATTCTTATCCTGGAATCAACTGACTCAAAGGCATTAATGGCATGGCAGGAAGATCTGGTAGAGGAAATATCCATTCAGGCCAGCCAGGAAGTAGAAAGAGAAAAGGTAGACAGTGATTTGTTGTCCTCCAAAGGTATACCTTTAGTGGTTCACCTCCTCAAACTAGGCTCCACTTCCTAATGCCATATTAAGATATATATTTACACATAGATAAACACAGTGCCCCTATGATCCAATCTTCTTCCAAAAGTCTCACTTATGAACACATGAGATTTTAGAGGGAGGTATTATATATGTAAGTCATCATAAATACTGATTGTGCAGGCAGGGATACTATTATCTAAATTATTTTAAGCTATATAAGGAGGTAGTGCGATAAATAGTAGTGAGAAAACACAGCTAAGATGCAAGCCCACTACATAACCAATGGCACAAGATGCCTTGAGAAGTAACAGTGTTTTAATTTCAGAGATACAGATGCCTTAAAGATTATGTGTATCACAGGATTTTAAAATGGTAGCATGGCAAGTAGCATGTTTCAAGTGATAGGTCGCAGCAATTAAAAATCTAGCAATTTGGAATCCAAACAAGATTTCTCTTAGTTATTTGAAAAGGGAGGTTTGTGTTAATATTGTATAGATAATGTTTCATGCCTATAACATGTATTGTGAGTAACTACTATGAGAAAAAGAATATGCAATGTATTAATTTTTGTTACTAAAAATGTCACAGGACTGTCCTGCTACAAGGCCATACATGGTTAGATTTCTAAATTTCTATGTAAAAATATGTAACTGTTTATTCCCAGTTTTAAATTACCTTTACTTTTTAAATTTTTTCCTTCATATTCTGGAGGGATTTAAAGTTTAACAAATCAATACTTGATGGAAAATACCTGTTTCAAGTTATGCCTAAGATATTTGATATTAAGACAGATAGTGAGGTTAAGCTCAACCGTTTATGTTGTAGGGTAATAATAATAAGCTTCTCTTCTGGATGGTTAATAACCTAAGTTTGCAGACCAAAAATTGGAAAAAAAGAAGGGCCACAAGGAAAGCCAACATTTTGGCCCTAGCCTGTCAAGGTCAGTGAAGACTCAGGACATAGGAGATCCTACACTGTAACACAGTGTAACTTCCTTGTGTCCCAAATTTTCTGATCAAGGAGATTATGGGGCCAAAGAGAAAAGTGATCGATGATGTAGAGAGGGCCTAAGGAGAATCATATGGAGAGAATCATTCTTGCAGACTTTCACAGAGAGCAAATTGGACAAACAATGGCCGTGACCCATCCACATGGCTCACCCTGCAAAGGATCTACAATCTGAGGTACAGGTCTCAGGATAAAGCCTGAGGGGATTTGACTGACCTTATGAGATCCAAAAGCTACAACTCTTGTTGCATAAGTCTTGCTTTATCTTGGTCTTAACCATCTAGCAGAAAAGTATAAAAACGAAGTATAAGAAGTAAAGCCATGGTGTTATGTTGAGCTGTAGGGGACTTAGGTCAACAATTTCTGACACTGCCAGTCAAGTGGAAGACCCAATACTATTATGGACTACTGGACTCTTGGAATATTTTGCTGAGTCAACATACCCATAATACTCAAATGACGGAACTAAACAAAAAAAGGGGATACAAATGAATGTCCATTTTGTATCTGTGTATTCAAAATGGTTAGGATAGATGTATAGTTACATTCTCTTAATAAATAAAGGTATTTGTTCTAATGTTGTTTGTAAATAGGATATCATCTGCATCTTGTACAGCAAATAACCACTAGGAAGAGAGTATGCAATGTGTTAATTATTGAAACTGTCATGCCAATTTGATTTGAAACTGTCTCATTGCTATATGTCTCTCAATAAAATTATGGAAAGAAAATGATAGTACCTACTTCCTTCATTTGTTATAAACACTAAAAATATAAGGAAAACTTATTTTAAGTACAAGGTATATACGGTGCTTAGTAAATGCTTGTTCACTAGGAAGTTTTTCCTTTCCAGTTTTCTTTTGGTGAAGTAATACAGTGACACAATTAGACAAAATTAAAAGATGTTAGAGTTGTATATACCTGGTCCAAATTTTAGCTTTGCTATTTCTTCACAGTTTAGCCTTTGCAATTCATTGCAATTATGAAAACCACAGTTTTAACCTGTTTGAAGTTGATACTAGTATTTGACAACTCCTTGTTTTGAACATTTATGCTAAAATACTTTTACCCAATTGAGGGTATGTGTAGAGGGTAGCCCTGAAGGTACATTGATGCTGAAATTTAGGACAAGTGTATGAAGCAAAGAGGATGAGACTATGAAGCAAAGTTGAAGACATATGTGGCCTAACACTCTTGTTCCTAACTCTTGCCTAGTAGGAACTCAATTCAACCATTCACTTCATACACTTCAGTGTCTATATTGCCAAACTATGGTGACCAAATGTAGAAATTATGAGGTGCTAAAATTAGCATTTTTGGTACAAATACCAATATGAATTAAATATTTTAGCCAAAATTAGTGATACAATATTGCAGATGGTCTTAAACATATATTACATAATTAATGGTCAGGACAAAATGTTTGTCAAAATCACCTAAATAATTTAAGAAATCACAAATGTTTGATCATCTCAAGAAATGCTGATTTAATTGGTTTGAGGTTAGGCTGAGGTATCCGTATTCCCTCTCCTCTGCTCCTACCTCACATAGTACAAATATATGATTTTTAAATACTTATAATGTATCAGGTGTCCTTATTGAATCTGTATAACAAACTCACATTTTATGGATGGGTAAATTATTGCACAAATAATCGAACAGACTTAAAAATGACACATAAGTTGTAAGAGGCAAAGATGGAATATTAACTTCTGAATTTAGAGTTCTCCAGAAACTTACTATAAAGAGTTAGCAGCCTAGTTACAGGATAGTTGAAGTCTCAGAAAGTGTTATTTGAAGTGGGCCTCATGGATTGGGTAGGCATTTAATGTAACATAATGTCTTATGAGTAATAATATAATGTAGTGACTGAGAGGATAGCAATAGTTGTTAACAATTTCCTGGATTTGCATCTCACCTCTGTTACTTATAATTACCCTGTCAAATCATTTAACCTGTTTCAGTTATTTTACGTGAAATTATAATATTTATTAGAGAAGATTTTTTGTTATTCATATTAAATAACTCAATTTTTAATGAATTTAGAACAGTGCCAAGTATAAAATAAATCTTTTGAAAACCAGACAAATTTAGAAATATACATTCCAAGATCAACTCAGAAACCTGGTACTGCCACCTCTGAAGGCATAGAGTGAATTTACAACTACAAGGAGAAGTAAATCAGGTTCAAAATTTCACAATTTTTTCTAAACTTGGCTCACGAGAGTTAAAGATCAGGAAATAATTCCACATAAAAAAGGGAGAAATCCAAAATTCCAGGCATTCAGAATTAAAGGTGTGCTTAAGAAGCAAGTTCAAGGATTTATCCAGAATAATTTGGAGTCAACATAAGTAAGCTTTATGTATTTCTTTAAAATTCTGTTGTATGGTCAAGCTTAGTGTAAGTATAATTGTCTTCACTGAGCCATCTAAGATTGAGAGAATATTGGTATTTGAAGAGTATACTGAGAGGAGTTCCAGAAAATTTTAACAGGTGACTAATGCAAAAATACAAAATGAAATGGAAAATTTTCCCATGTAGATGGATAACACATCCTTTGTATCAAAATATCACAGAACTAGAAAAAAATTCTAAAGTTTATATGGAATGCAAGAGGCAATGAACAACTAAAAACAATCAAAAGCAGAAAGAACAAAATGAAAGTATTACACTACCTGACTTCAAATGCTACAAAACTGTAAAGATTAAAACAGTAGATTATTATCCCAAATACAAGTAAGTAGAAATGAATTTTATGCCTAAAAGTAATCTCTCCCATTTGTAGGCAACTGATTTTCAACAAAGGTGATAAAAATGTGTATAGTGCTTGGAAAGCTGGCTATTCAAAGGAAGAAGACCCAGTCAAGAAATTGACAAGTAAAATGAATAGATACTTAACAAAAGAAATACAAATTTTTGAAGAATATGAAAAATTGTTCAACATCACTGATCATCAAAGAAATAAAAATTAATAATGCTAAGATTTCATTTTACTCTGGAAAGAATTGAAATCATTAAGAAATCAAATAATAATAAAGGTCTTTTTGGCTGTGATGAAAAAGGAACACTTTCATTATATGGAAAATAGAATATTGCATGAAATAAATCAGCAACAAGTTTAAATATACAATATTTCTCATTTTGGTGAGGCAAAGTACAAACAAAAGGAATGATAAAGGATTAGAGAAGGGGTAAGGTGGGTAGATCTCTTGCAATATGAGAATGGTCCAAGGGATCAAGGGTGAGGAGTAAGAAGAAGGATAAGAGAAAATAAGTAGATTAAAGATATGCAATATATAGGAATCTAATAACCGCAATTAATGTAGACATATGATTTCCATAAAGCTTTACTAGTTTATATCACCACCAACAATGAAGGATTGTTTATTTTTAATAGTCAGTAATTGTCATTAGTTTAATTTGTAAATGATTGTTACTATTTCTGAAGTATGATGGAATCTTAGCTTTGTTTTCTTTTGCAATGCTCTAATGATCAGAAATGCTGAACCTCTTTATATATTTATTGGCCTTTTTATTTCTTTCTCTTTGAGGTGTGTACTCATTGTCTGCCCATATAGTGACTGGGTCTTTAACTAATATGTGGTTTAATATTTTTATGGTCTTTAAAAATTCTATATATATGTTTTGTCTGAGTAGTGTTTCATATTTTTCCAATATATAGTTTTCTGCCTCACTGTACTGATTCATTGTTCAGTTGATTTTTTTATTTTTTATTAATTTTAATATGAAAAAATATAAAATGGCAGTGAAATTGTTTCAAAATAGGTTAGTAGAACAGTTCCAATAATTAACACATTACATATTGTTGTCTTCATAGTAGTTATTCAGAGGACAAGATGCCCACATGATATCTTGTCTAACTAATACTAATACAAATCTTTCTTCTCATTGAACTAAGAGAAAGTAGCTGTATATCTTTTCTATTTTTACATATATTTTTTCACAACAAAATGGTCCTTTATTTATATCCTACTATTTTGTTTTGTATTGTCAGAGATGGGTGTTCCATTACTGTTAGAAAGCTATATTTGGAGAAATCTTTAAGGGACCTTTTCATACTTGATGCCAGTCCAAAGATTACAGGTACTTAAATTCAGCAAAGCAGTTACTTTTTAATCTAATATAATGTCATTATTGATTTCATTATTCTTGTGCAATTCACATTATATTTAGGAAGTCCTTTCCTATACTTATGTCTTTCTTTCTTTTCTTTTTTTTCCTTTCTTCTTTCTTTCTTTTTTTCCAGTACCAGAGATCAAACTCAAAACCTTGGGCTTGCCAGGCAGGCACTTATAACACCAAGCTATATCTCAAGTCCATCTTCAATTGTTTTATACATTTTAAATTCCAGAGAGTTTAATGTTTTGGTTTTAATATTCACGTCTTTGATTGATTTGATTTTAATTCAACATATGATGAGAAATAATCATCCAGTTTCAATCTTTGGCAAAGAGATATCTAGTTTTTCCAGTACCAGTGAGGAATGACCTATGTTTCCTTAAACACGCTTTTGTCCTCTTTTACAAAGAAAAAATAGCTAACTATATGTGGGAATATTTCTATATCCTCTATTCAGTTCCAATTCTTATTCTTATCCAAAATATGCTGATCAAATTTTTGTTTGCATATTTCTTTGTGTACTTTTTCATAATTCACCATTTTGTTCTAAATTTCAGGCACATTGTCTTACATTAATCATTTCTACAATATAAAAATGCTTTGCAGTACTTATGTCACCTATTTCTATTTTATATCTTTTTGATGATTCCACATACCTGGTGAATATATTTTTTAAGTTTTTAACTGTTTGGTTAGTTTTTCTAGTGTTTTATTTATTTTTCCAAAATGAGCAGTGGGTGTATTGATTGAAATTGCTTTTAATTTTGTTCATTTTCAATTTGAACTCAATTAGCTTTTTAATTCTTCTATAGACATGTCACAGAGTTCTATTCCTGGTATTTGCTTTTCTTTGATTTTGTGAACACTTGCTCTGCTTTCCAAGAATTGGAAAACCTTTGGGGTCTCCTCTTGTTTTGATTCCCCATAATTCTAAGTGTATCATTTTGGGGGGCTACTACA
The DNA here is from genome assembly GCF_000260255.1 of Octodon degus. Classification (NCBI taxonomy): domain Eukaryota; kingdom Metazoa; phylum Chordata; class Mammalia; order Rodentia; family Octodontidae; genus Octodon; species Octodon degus. The sequence continues at coordinate 459,264 of NW_004524777.1, forward strand.
GATTGAGAACCAAAGTAGTGAAGAGTGTTCATGACTTATAAAGAGAATTTTAATAGTATATTTCTTTCCCATGAATAATTTTTAGCTTTGTATATGCAGTAATTCTATTACTTTTCTGTTACTTTCTTGCAGTGATTTGGGCTCTACCCACATTTTGTCAAAAGAATTACTTCTGGTTATCACAGCATGGACAGTTTCAATCACACAAATACTGTCATGTGGTACAATTTGCAGTTACATTTCCCTTTGTTGATATTCTATATTCTCTAGGGCCATTTATCATTTGAATTTGTTCTGCAATGAGATAGGTAAAGTTGAAGGAAGACGATGGAAGGAGCTTGGATGATGAGTGTAAGACATTAATGTAGAGGTTTTAAGAAGTGCTAGAAATACAAGAGAACAAATGCTTGATGTTGGGTGCGATTCTGTTGTAGTGCATTTAATGAGATTAAATAGTTAGCAGTGATAGTTTTCAGAGGATATCTGTGGAGGCAAGTGTAAGATATAGGAAAAAGTAAGGTTGCTTCTGTATTGAGTAAAACTACCATAGTTTTACACTATTTTTATCTTTTGTTAGTTTTCCTCTCAATCCTAGGTAACCTCCTCCTATTTAATTCTTCTCTAAGTTTTTGTTTTCCAGAATCTGACAAATGAAGGTACACCTTTTAGAGGTTTCAATGATCACAAACAACTGGCAGTGGTACGCCTGCCTGGGAGGAGCTGAGTTGCAGACAGTCACTGCACTGTCATTTTTTCCTTCCATGTACTATATCTTTATTTGAGTTTATTGATGCGACATGGGTATACATAATGATAATATTCATTATAGGGAATTGGTACCTGTACATAAAATATCGTAATTCTTTATTCACCATTCTGATCCTCTTCTTTCAAAACCCCTTTCCCTCCCCATTCACAAAGCTGTTTTCATTTTATTTTTCTTTTTTCATTTTTCCTCTCTTCATTCTTTCCGTCTCCAGTTATCTTTTGATTTTGAACAGTTTCTTCCTATTTCACCATATCTATTGTACACTTTGGTTCTTATTTACATTTTAGTTTCTTATATCAAAGAGATATTGTGATATTTAAACATCTGTGTCTGATTTTTTTAACTTATGATTATGGAATAAAGGTTCATTAATTCAGCTATAAATGTCACAATTTTATCTTTCTTTATGACTGAATAATACTCCATTACATTCAAAATGTTATCCATTAATTGCTTGATGGGCCTTTGGGTTGCTTCTAAGATTTAGCTATTACAAACTGTGCCACTGTGTATGTGAGTGTTTATATATTGCTGTGGTATGACACTTTAAATTCTTGCAGGAAGATAATCAGAAGGGGAATAGCTGAGTCCAATGGGATTTCAATTCCTATATTGTAAGGAATCTCCATACAAATTTCCACAATGGCTGTACCAGTCTACACTTCCACCAACAGTGGAGACATGCTCTTTTTTCTCAGGGCCCTCCTAGCATTTGCTCTTTGTTGTCTGTTTGGGAATAGACATTCTTTTTGGAGTGAGATAAAAATCTTATCATTGTTTTAATTTGCATTTCTTCAATGATCAGTGATGATGAACCTTTTTCATATATTTATTAGCCATTTGTAATTCTGAGAAGTGTCTATTTATCATGTACTATAGATCTTAAATTACTTATAAGCTAACGGTAGCTTGAAAAGTATTGCAAATATAGAGAGTTTCAGATTTTAGGAATATAATATAGTATCTTTATTCTTACTGTGTCATATTACATTTGAGGTTAGGAAAACATCACATATTCAACATTTTAATTCAGTAGAAGAACATATGTTAGACAACTTTAATTAGGGTAATAATCTTTTATCAGGTTACACCAAGCTATTAAAACCAGGAAGATAAGATTTTTTACTTTAAGTGAGTTTTCAGTTTTGTCATTGTGAATAAAGCAGTGTAGGATTACATTGCTGTATTAATTACGTTATGTCAATATAAATTTATTCCATAAATCCACAAATGGATTTAGATGAAATAATAGTTAGTTGCCTAGTATCTTATTAGCTCAAGTAAGAAGAACTATATTATGTTTCAGTTAAAAAAATAAGCATTTTACAGTATCCAGCAGGGCTTTTGATTTCTTTAAATGGAAATGTGCATGTTCATATCATATGCATGTGTGGATTTTCCTTAATAAGATAATAATAGAAATATTTCTATAAAATAAAAAATAACACAAGTGTAAAGGTGTTAGTTACTTTTCTCTTGTTGCCCAGACAAAATACCTAACACCCACAAATTAAAGAATTAAATGATTATTTAGCTCACAGTTTGTAGAGGTTTTAGGCAAAAATTGGCTGGCTCCAAGGCAGGATGGTATGGTAGAGATTGATTTCAGAGGACAGTCCAAGATGGGTGGAAAGTAACAAGGCAAGCAAGGAGGAAGACCAGCTTCTTTCTGTCCTTTATATTGTATCAAAGTGAAAACACGTACCAAACCAATCACCACACTGATTTATTAATCACACACTTTTAATCACAGCATAAAACATAAAATACTCTAGATTGATCTGCCCCTAAAAACGCCCCACTTATGCCTGCAAGGGACTTTATGGGAATATCAGGGCAAAACCCATAACATCGTGTACCTTGGCCCCCAAAGACTCATGTACATTCCTTTATGCAAAGGTATTTAACCCATCTCCAATTGTTTCCCAAGTCTTAACAGTTTTAGTATTGCTGAAAAGTGCAAGTACAAAGTCTCCTCTGAAGTTTAAGTTAAACTCTTAAGTGCAAACCCCTGTACAAATTAAAAGAAAGTTAAACACTTCCAATATTCAATGACATAAGATAGAAATATTATAATAATGTAATTAGAAAAATAAAATTTGATAATATTAGAAAACATCGATTTATTATCTCCTAGACAGTTTCATACTAATATAGCAGAATATCACAGATAGTGTACTTGAACCAAAATGTATTGTCTCAACAGTTTTGAGGACTGGAAAATCCAATAGCATTTTTAAAGCATCTGCTAATGGGCTTTATGTAGCAATATCCCATGGTAGAATGTAAAAATGTCTGTGAATGTGTTTGTGTGTGTGCATGTGTGTGTATGTACGTATGTGTGAGTGTGAGAGAGAGACAGAGACAGATAGAGAGAGACAGAGAACAAAGCAAATGGAGGAAAATACAAACAAAACTTTCACTTCTGACAGTTGCTAGTTCTGCTGAAAACCCACTACTACTATGGAGTATTGGAATTTATTGGGTTATTTTGCTAAATTCAAATACCTACAATATTTGAACTGGCATTAAGTATGGAAAGGGCCTTTAAAGACTTGTCCAAATACAGCTTCTTGAACAGTAATGGAGCACTCATCTCTGACAAAACAAGACAAAAAGAGGGATACAGATAAAGGTCCTTTTTGTTGTGAAAAAAATATGTATATACAACACAAGATAAATATACAGCTACATTTTCTTAGTTTAATGAGAAGAAAGGTTTGTACTAACACTGTTTAGACAATATATCATGTCTACATCTTGTCCTCTGAATAACCACTATGAAGATTACTGAAACTGTCCTAACTAACCTGATTTGAAACTGTTTCATTGCTATTTTCTCTCATTAAAAGGAAGAAAAATAAAAAAAATACAACTTTCATGTATTAGTCTAACTTGGTTATAAATAATATTCTTTCAATAAGAGCATTAATCTACTCATGCAGGCTAAAAGTCTAACTAGCAATACTAATCTGTTGAGAACTAAATTATCATAATTAAGGTTACACTTTCAAATCATAGTACTTTGTAGAAATACTTGCTTATTTAGCAAAAAGTGAACTGACAAAAAAAGCTAAACGAAGCCATGTGATACTTCAGTAAATTTGATAGCTACAAATTTAGTACATTAACTCAAATATATATATATATATGTATATATATGTATGATTCATAATTTTATATTTTTGACATATATATGAAAGAAAATATGATGAAAGAGCATTTTACTTGTATTGATAGCAAACATGAAAATAAAAACAAGTGTACATAACTTATGCAAAGAATTTTCTCTCTTTGTTCTTTCTTCCTTCCTTCCTTCCTTCCTTCCTTCCTTCCTTCCTTCCTTCCTTCCTTCCTGCCTTTTTTTTTGTGGTACTGGGGATTCAATTTAAGACCTTATGCTAACCAGGCATGTGCTTTTCTACTGAGTTACCTCTCTGGCCCTGAACTTTTCTTTAAAGTTATAAGACAGTGACAAGGTATTAACATATGGAGTATACAATTTTTTCTTTTCTTTTCTTTTCTGTGGAGCTGGGGATTGAACTCAGGACCTTGCACTTGCCAAGCAAGTGTTTACATGGAGTATACAGTTTTAATATATCTTTAGGTGTGATTACTTGATCAAGATGTTGGACAATTTTTACATAATTATGAATTTTATATGTGAAAGAGACAGAAAACTTGAGCAAGAAGTGTAAAATGATTCGCACAAGCAGTGAGAGAAAAAGAGAGGCTGGGTTCAGGTGTTTTATTTAGATTACTTTATGAATTCATAAAGATTAAGTCAGTTTGATGGTGGAAAAGAAATAAAGTAAAACACTAGAGCAAGATAGAGAATAATTTAATAGCCATAAGGTTTTTGGAAACTTAAAATTTAGAGTGTTACATCTATGACCAGTGGTATAGTGTTTACTTACTAGTTTAAAAAATGGACTATCTGTGAATAACATGCTATTACATACACCAAGATAATATATATATATATATATATATATATAGGCAAGTTGTATTTTTTTCTAAAAATATGAACATAAAAATAGAACCAATAGTGGACTGGGAGATGGCTTAGTGGAAGAAGCACTTCCCTGGCAAGTGCAAGGCCTGAGTTCAATCCCCGGTTCTACCAAAAAAAAAAAAATATATATATATATATATATGTCTAAAATAAATTTATTTAAGAAAATATTGGTAAATACCCTTATACTTTTGGTGTAATAAAGCATTTTAATACAAAATCAAGATCCCATCATTGAAATGATTGATATATATATGCAGTGCATGACAATTGCATATATTTTGGGGCATAGATGTATGTACATAATATATCTAAAATATTTCCTAGCCCCATGTCATTCTCCTTTCTCCCTATTCCTTTCAACTCTTGGCTCATTTTCCCTTTGCAAAAGCTCTGCTTGTGGATTTTTTCTTACCTTCTCCCATTTCCTTTCACTTGCCTCCCCCTAACTTATCCAATTAATTGTTTCCTATCAATTTGAACTCCCTACTTTCTATTTATCTATTTTCTATTTATCAATCGTCTACTTTTATCTGTATAATAAATTTCTGTCTTTATTTTCTATTTATCTATTTATACAGTTTAATTTCCTTTATATCAGAATAATACTCTGTTGTAGATAAACGTCAAATTTCCTTTATCCATTCATCTGTTGATAGGTATAGGGGTCATTTCCAAGGGTAGGTATTATAAAATGTACTGCTATAAATATGGGTCTTCATGTATCCCAGTAAATGGTTTGCAAAATTTAAGCATTGGAAGAAAATACCTAGAAGGAGAATAGTGCATGAAATGGACTTTTTATTTTTAGTTTTTGATGAATGTCTCTAATGAATTCCTTAATGACAGGACTTACATTCCCAACAATGTAGAACAGTTGTTCTGGCCATTCCACAATCATTTGTTATTATTTGATTTCTTGAAGATTACCATTATTTCTGGAGTAAAATAATATCTCAAAGATTTTTTTTTCTGTATTTTAGGGAAGGGTCTACAGGGTGTTCAGCATCTTACTCCTAGATCAGACTCATAGTGATTCTCCTGTTTATAGCCTTGCAAGAGCTGGGATTACAGGTGCGTGGCACCATGCCATCTCAATTGCAGTCTCCATAAACCCTGGGGCGGGGCTGACACGGAAGTCTTGGGGATCCATCGTCTGGTCCCTTCACATGCTTGCAGGTGCTTTAATCCACTGAGATGTTTGGCCAGCCATCAATGTTGGTTTTATCTGTATTTATCTAACTACTAGTGATTTTCAATGTATATACTGACGAGTTGAATTTTTTTCTGAGAGGTCTCTATTCATATAACTTGCGCCTTTCTTTACTGAGTCTTTTATTGTCAGGTAACTACTCATCTGACTTCATTATATCTTCCACATGTCAGTCCTCTGAGGAATAGTTTGAAAAATTTATTCCCATTCTGAAGGTTATATCTTCACTCTGTTGGACATTTTCTTTCTTATGCAGAATCATTTTTATTTGATATAGTTGCATTTGCTGATTTTCAGTATCATTTCTTGTGTCCTTGAGGTTCAGTATAGTAAGTCCTTCTCTCTGCCTATATCTTCCAGGGTTTTACCCATTTTATCTTTCAGTAGATTAAGTGTTTCTGTTTTAGCATTTAGGTCTTTGATCCATTTTTATTTTAGTTTAGCTTATTGTGACAGATATGAGTCTAAACTCAGTCTTCTGCATGTAACATCCAGTTTTCCAGAATCATATTCTAAACAGGCTATTTTTCTCCAATTGTGTATTTTAGGGCCCTTTTAAAAAATAAAATAGTGGAATATTTCAAGGACTATATTGAGCAAGAGTGGTGACAATGAAGTTAATTCTTTCGTTTCTGATTATAAAGGGAAAGATTTCAGTTTATCATTTAACATGATGTTAGAATAGTTTTCTTATAAGTGCTTTTTATCAAATTGAGATACAGTCTTTCTGTACCCCGAAATTCTGGGTTCTTCATATCATGGGACTACAGATGTGATAAACCAACAGACCAACCTGATCCAAGTGATTAATACCCTGGAAGGAGGTTTCACTCTAAGACTGAACTGAAACCTTATAACAGAGATCAGGTGAGAGATGACAGCCTTGGGATATAGGCTTGGAAATAGCGGCAAAGCACATAAGTAATCATTTTCTTAGATTCTCAGGGAGGCACGGAGTCAGACAAGTATGATGAGACACTACCAAATTTATGTTGTGGGAGGCCAACATAAGCAGGAGTAATCAGATGGTTCAAACATGAAGAAAATGCCATTTAATCTAGTAGTATATATGCACTAAGTACCTGTTGTGTACATCCAACAGAAATTAGTGGTCTGAATTAGATAGTGGGGATTTTTGAAATAATAAACAAAATCAACAAAAAATCTTACCAAAAAGGTAAGGAAGGACAAAAATCAATGCAATTGGATTTTAATAAGATGAAATGACAATGAATAATGCTCAAATCTGGAAAAATATTGACAATTACTTCATACACATTTATGTAAATAATTACAGAACTCAGAAGAAATGAGTAGATTTCTAGATATATAAGACTTACCAAAATTGAAGTGAGAATACTTAAAAATTTTGAAAAATTTATTAACAGTGAGGAAGACAAAATATTCATAAAATACTACCAACCAAAAAAGTAGACCCTAGGATGAATGCAATGTTTAGAAGATGCAGATACAAGAACAAACACCTTCAGCCATCTTATCTTTGACAAAGGGGTCAAACATGTTTATTGAAAGAAAGACAGCCTCTTTAACAAATGGTACTGGAAAAACTAGCTCTGTACATGCTGAAAACTAAAACTTGACCCAGGTCTATCACCATGCACTAAACTATATTCAACATGGATTAAAGATCTAAACATTAAAACAGAAAAACTAAATCTTCTGGAAGAGAAAATAGGTGACAATCTTGAAGACATTGGAGTGGGCAAACATTTCATGAACAAAAGTCAAACTGCACAGGAAATGCTTGAAAGAATGAACAACTGATACCTCCTCTTCTTAAGAAGAATCTGTACATCAAAAGAAATGACTAACAGAGTGCAGACAACCCTCAAATTTGGAAAAAATATCTGAAATAATAAGCATTCAGAAAAAAAGTTCTCCTTTCTAGAATTTATAAAGAACTAAAAAGCAGTAGGGCCCCCAAATTTAGAGATTCAATTCAGAAATGTGCATCATTTTTGAGCACATACTTCTCAGAGGAAGAAATACAACAGGCAAATAAATACATGAAAAAATGCTCCACAACACTAACCATCTGTGAAATACAAATTAAAACAATATTGAGTAACGGTCTTGCCCCAGAAAAAATGGCTATCAAAAAAATCAACAAACAACAAATGTTGGAGAGTCTGTGAAGAAAAACGTACCCTTCTCCACTGCTGGTGAGACTGTAGACTGCTGCAACCATTATGGAAATCAGTGTGAAGACTCCTCAAAAAACTAGGACTGGAAATGCCATTCAAACCAGCTACCTCCCTTCTGGGAATTTTCCAAAAATAACTGAAAACATCATATCATTGATATATATGCACCTATGTTTATAGTAGTACATTTTGTGATAGCCAAATCTTGGAAACAACCAAAATACCCATCATGTGAGGAATAGAGGAAAATGATGTGGTATTTTTATACAATGGAGTATTCAACTGTAAAGAAAAATAAACTCGAAGTCTTCATAGGTAAGTGGATGGAACATGAAGCTATACTCACAAGTGAAATGATCCAGACACACATGTGTAAATATCATATTGTCTCCTTAGTATAATAACTCAAAAGAAGAAATAAAAATTGAAAGTTTTAACACAGTTAAATGGACAGAGAGAATTTAAGATTAAACAGCAAAGGGAGAGAAAGGAGAAGTCAGGAGATATGGTGGGGGCAAAACCATACATTTATATAAACCAGATGAATAAGGCAATGGGCCTAAAAATTTTCATCAGGGTTTTGAAAATAGAAGTTCATTGGTAGCATTCTAACCTTGACTAACTCTATATGTTGATATCCATGAACTTTTCAACTATATTGTGGATAACAATGTGTAAAACTGTGCTTAAAATACCTGTTAATTTGGTCTTCTAAATTTGTACTGCTTCTAATGTCATATCAATTTTTCTTATACTCTCTTTAAATAAATGTCTGTAAAAATGTAATAAAAGTTAATGAGGGACAAGAAAACAAAACTGTAGCGGGATTGTACTGCTACAGTGTTGTATATGGTTTGATTTCCAAATTTCTGTTTAAAAATGTTTAGTTGTTATTTTAGCATTCTATAGAGATTTAAATTTTCGAGTATCCATGGTTGTTGGAAAACAGCAGTTCCATTTTATGTCTAAGCTATGTGATATTCAGACAATGAGTTTAAGCTTAATTGCCACTGTTACAGAATAATAATATCATTAAGCATCTCTTGTGGATGTTTAACAACTAAAGTTTGCAAAACAAAAATTAGACATATAGATGGGCTAAAAAACAGCGAATATTTTGGCCCTAACCCTTCAAATTCAGTGAGGACTCAAGACATAAGTGAACCTCTGCTGAGACATCCTGTAACTAAGTGGTGTCCCAAATTTCTTGATCAAGGAGATTATGGGCCACAGAAGAAAGTGATTGACGATGTATAGTGTGCTTAAGGAGAGTCACCTAGAGAGGAAAGAAATCTCTCAGGCTTTCACAGAGCACAAATTGGTCAAGCAGTGGCCGTGTCTCATCCAGATGGCTGACACTGACATAGGATCTACCAACTGCAGTACAGAGTTTGAGGATAAGTCCTGAGGGGATTTGACTGACCTTGTCAGATAGCTAAAGTCACATTTTTAGTTATATAGATCTTGCTTACTTAGTCTTAACCATGCAGCAGAAAAGTGTAACCACACGGTATAAAAAGTAAAGCTATATTAATATGCTGAACTGTAAAAAGCTCAAGTCAACAACTTTTGTGGAAAAAATATATGTATATACAAGATAATTAGGATAGATATACAGCTACTTTCTCTTTGTTCAATGAGAAAAAAGGTTTCTACTTAAATTGTTTAGACAACATACCATGTCTGCATATTGTCCTCTGAATAACTACAATGGAGACAGCAATATGCAGTGTATTAATTATTGTAACTGTCCTACAAACCTGTTTTGAAGCTGTTTCATTGCTATTTTATCTCTTTTCTCACTGAAAAGAAAAATAAAATACTCTAACTAAGAAAACTCCAGGGCATATAAAGCTGAATTCTGAAAAAACTTTTGGTGACATCTAACACTATCATGCTTCAAATATTTTAATGAAATTTAAGAATGGTAGTACATCCAAAATGATTTTCAGAAGCTAGAATTATCTGAATCCCAATATCATGGAAAAATCAAGCAAAAAGCAGCTGTATAGGCCAATTTCTCTGATAAATATAGATTCAGAAATCTTTATCAAGATAGTGGCAATGATATTGCAACAAATAACCAAGAAGTTCATACACCATGACCAAGTGGGCTGCATCTCAGGGATGCAAGAATGGTTCAACATACATGAGTCAGTGAATATAATTGATCAGATAAACAGAAACAAAGACAAAAATCATGTGATAAACTCAGTAGATGCACAAAAAATCATTTGACAAGTTGCAATATCTGTTCTTGATAAAACAATGGAAAATAGATATAGAATATTTTACTTTCCACATGAAAGAAGCCATCCATGATGAACCTACTGCTAACACCACATTAAATAGCAAAAAACTGAATGTCTTCTTTCTAAAATCAGGAAAAACACAGAGATGCCTATCATCCACAAGTGTGTTGAACATATTTTAAAGTATCATACAGAGCAATCAAACAAGAGAAAAAGGTGATATATATTGCAAAGGATGAACAAAATATTAATGGCAGATGACATGATTCTTTATTATGAGATATAAGATCTCCTTTAATAAGTCTTTGGAAAAGCAGTTATCAAAAGAAATTTTCTGCCTTCATAAATCCTACATTGTAAAAGAGGAATGTCAGATGTGGTGGTGTATGCCTATAATACTAGCACTCAAGAGGCTGAAGTAGGAGGACAGGCACAAGTTAGAGGCTATCGTGGGTTACATACTGAACTCAAGGCTACACAGACTCTGTCTCAGAAAGAAAATAAATTAGCCTAACTGTATGAAATAGCTACATATTTTATGTGTTTGAAGAACAACTAAAAATCATAAGTGGAAAGGATCAAGAGAGAAAAAATTAAAATATAAATCTAGAGAAGAAAGGTGAAAAAAGATACAAATAGGATAGGCATCTACAGATGATTGGATAGAGTAATGTGGTTTCTATACATAACAGAAAACTACTTAGCTATAAAGAAGTACAACTTGTAGATGTATAGGAAAGCATGACTGGAACTTGAAAATATAGTATAAAAATATAATGCAGAGTGAAATAAATCAGAACACCAAGCTTAAATAGAGTATGGTATCTGTCACTTAAATGAGGAAAAGAACAAATAGACTAATAAAGAATAGGTAGAAGGAAACAGCGGGATGGATTTCTTGCCAATAATAAGGAGCTCAAGAGACTAAGGAGGTGAGGTGGCAGAGGAAGGGGAAATAAATAGAGTATAGGCATGCCATGTATAGAAATCTATCATGAGCTATGAACACAAATGCACATGGGAAGAATGTAAGTGGAGGAGGGAGGGTGTGAAGAAAGAAGGGCAAGGTAATTGGAAGAAGAAACAATTTCTATTAAGTACGTGTACTCACTCCACAAGATGACCATACAATGCATGTACTGCAAATATACATGACAATAATAAGAGACCAATAGAGAGCTATTTTGGCTTTGGCTATGTGAGGTAGAAGGTACATTGGTGCGTATGTTCTCCTAAGATAATTTGCAACCAAGAAGAACTAACATGGGTAGCCTTTGAGGGCTCGATAAATTCACCAGAATCAAGAACAACTGTTTTACATGCCTCCAACAAGTCTCATTGACTCTCTTACTGTTACTGACAGGCTATGCCAGCAGGAGCAGCCAATTTTGCCATTTTGGTCTTGTAAAATAAAGTGTTTTACTTATGAGACTAGAAGTAGTACAGGTAAATAGAACTACTCAGCAGTTTTCCAGAATCTGACAGCATGGAAAAAAATCAGAGAAACAAGCTGGTAAAGGAAAGAATGGTAGTTATGCTCATAAACTAGAAGAACTTATGAGTGAAAAGGGACTATACACCACTATAGCTGGTCTTCTCTGACTGAAGTTGAAGACATCACTGGCTGGAAAACTTGTAGTAAAGAGGAAAGGGAAACTGCAAAAATCCATTAAAGAGATTAATAGAAGTTCTTTGAGCTTCCTGCTTCAGGGGGAGACAAGCAGGATTAAAACAAAGGATATTTTGGAACCTCTAGGCCCAATCATCTTATCAACACATCGGCATATAAATTATGTTTCATTTTACTTATTCATTTACCAAATCCCAGGAATTCTGTTAGTTACTTGATCTGAGGGATGTAAAGTATTGTATCTCATTAGTAAGTTAAATTTGATTATTGTTTCTACTGTTTTTCTTGTAAGTGTTGAAATTATTAAGTGAGAAATAAGTCCCAAGATTAAGCTTAACTATTTTGCTCTATGGCAGTGACATCGTTTACAAAACAATTATAAATATGACAAATATATACATAAAACATAAACAGGTATTTTGTTATGATAATAAAATGCCTATTTTTATTTAGGCATTAATACACCTATTTTTATTTTTGCTAATGTATTTGGTTGTTACAGGGTCTCACTATGTAGGCTGGACTCACAGTGATCCTTCTGTTTTCAGACTCCCCAGGTCTGGGATTATAGGCTTATGTCATAATGCCTGCATTCTGGCCAGCTCAGCCTTCAATGGGGGGCAGGACTGGTGGTGCATGTGGTTCTGGGGATTGAACCACGGTCCCTACAACTAAGCTTGCTTAAGAATTCACTTTGATCCACTGAGCTATCTCACCAGCCCATATTTTTAATTTTAAATTGACAATATTTACTTATTATAAAGTCAATAAAAGCTGTTTGTTGTGCAATAAAGTAAGTATGGAAATTTTAATTTTATTTGGTGTTATCATCAGTTTGCATAACTATAAAAATATTATATTTGGGCTGGGGAGATAGCTCAGTGGTTTAAGCACCTGCCTGACAAGGGCAAGGATCCAGGTTCAATCCTTGGTACTACATGAAATCCCAGCAGAGGGCACTAAGTCTACCACTGAAACCATTTGTGCTGACATACCCTTGTAATCCCAGTGCTGACAGGCTGAGACAGGAGGATCACTATGAGTCTGAGTTGTCTAATGAGCCAATGTATCAAATAAATGAATAAATGAATAATTAAACTATTTTAAGAAAAAAATTCCATAGGCCAGGAGATAACTCAGTGACATAAGGACTTCCCTTGCAAGTGCAAGGTCCTGAGTTCAGTCCTTTGTACTGCAAAAT
>NW_004524777.1:472639-484811 GCF_000260255.1 Octodon degus
ATTTATTTATTTATTTTTTGCGGAACCAGGGATTGAACTCAGGCCTTGCATTTGCGAGGCAAGCGCTTATTCTACTGAGCCATTTCCCCGGCCCCTAATTTTTTCATTGTTGTGAAAAAATACAAAACACCCAGAGGTAAAGGAGAAAAGATCTATTTTTCTCAGAAATTGTAGACATTTCTGTCCATAATCAGGTGACTCTAAGGAGTGTTGCTTGGCAGAAGACCTCACAGAAAAAAGTTAATCCTCCCTACAAGTTAGCAGAGGAAACAAAGGAAGAAGGCAAGACTCTGTCAGTCCCATACATTGCATTCAGGCTGCCTAGCTTAAAGCATGGGTCACACTAACACTCTTAAGAATAGACAGAACAATATGAAACAAATAAGAGCACTGAATTACTAATCACACACCCGTAACCTCATCAATACACACTCTACATGCATAAACCTCTTTAAAAAATATATGTATCAAGATATATATATATATATATATATATATATATATATATATTTCACAAGAGGCATTGGGAGGGCCTCTAAACAAAAACATAGCATTATTCTCCTGTCTCCCCAAAGAGTCAAACCAGCTATTCCCCTACCAGAATTTTCCCTGAGGAACTGAAAATATAATATCATAGTGATGTATGTGCACCTGTGTTTACAGCAGCACAATTTGTGATAGCCAAATCTTGGAAACAAACAAGATGCCCATCACCTGAGGAATGGATGAAAACGATGAGATATTTTTACATAACGGAGTATTACTCAGCTGTAAGAATGATAAATTTGAAGCTTTTATATTTATTTATATTTATTTATTTATGTTTGTCATAATTTTATTGAGAAACAAATAGCAATGAGACAGTTTCAAATCAAATTGGTACGACAGTTTCAATAATTAACACATTGCATACATTCTTCCTAGTGGTTAATTGCTGTACAAGATGCGGACATCATACCCAATTTACAAACACCATTAGAGCAAATCCCTCTATTCATTGAGATAATGCTGCTATATATCTATCCTACCCACATTGAATATACAGGTAAAAAATGCACATTCATCTGTAGCCCCTTTTTATTGTTAAGTTCCGTTATTTGAATATTATAGGTGTGTAAACTCAGTAAAATATTCTAAAAGAGTCCAGTATCCCATAATAGTATTGGGTCTTACACTTGACTGGCAATGTCAGAAATTGTTGACCTGATTCCTGTACAGCTCAACATAACAGCATGGCTTTACTTTTTATATTTCATTTTTATACTTTTCTGCTGGATGGTTAAGATCAAGGTAAAGCAGGACATATGCAACAAGACTTGTACCTTTTTTATCTCATAAGGTCAGTGAAATCCCCTCGTGATTTATCCTGTGATCCTGTAACTCAGATAGTAGAACCTTTCTCAGTGTCAGCCATGTGGATGAGTCATGACCATGGCTTGACCAATGTGCTCTCTGTGAAAGCCTGAGAGAGTGTCTTCTCCCCATGTGACTCTCCTTAGGCACACTCCATATCATTGATAACTTTCCTCTTTGGCCCCATAATCTCCTTGATCAGAAAATTTGGGACACTACCGAGTTATATGATGAACCACAAGTTCTCATATGTCCCGAGACTTAAGTGACCTTGGAAGGCTAGGGACAAAAAGTTGGCTTTCATTTCAGCTCTCCTTTTTCTCTAATTTGGTCTGCAAACTTAGCTTGTTAGCCATACAGAAAACGAGCTTATTGTTGTTACCATACAACTTAGGCTGTTAAGCTTAACCTCACTATCTGCCTGAATATCAAACATCTTAGCTATAAAATGGAACAGGTATTTTTCATCAAGTATTGATATGTGGAACTTTAAGTCCCTACAGAATATGATAAAAACATTTAAAAATTAGAATATATTCTAAAAATAGGCATAAAGAATTATATACTTATGGGATCGGGGAGATGGCTCAGTGGAATAAGCGCTTCCTTGGCAAGCACAAGGGTATGTGTTCAATCCCCGGTTTTGCCAAAAAAAAAAAAAAAAAGAATTGTATACTTCTTACGTTTACACATAAGTCCAAAAACCTAACCATATACAAACTTGAATTAGGACAGTCCCACAATATTCCTTTTCTGTCTCTTGCTTTCTTTCACCACCCCTTTCTTTTTGAACAATCCTCTACCCAAGAGACAGCATAGCAGCAACTGGCATGTCATGACAAGCTGCCCATATTCAGAAGACCAGAATGACAGGCACTCCAAGTATGAAATTACTATTACAGATTTCCATCTGCAGTGCAGTAGCTTAGTTCACAGGTATCAGTATATATAGTTAGTCAGGGTGAGAACCTTTCCAATTAACTGCTAGATTAAAAAAATTTTCTGGAGATTCTCAGGATCATTGCCTTGCCCATATTCTATATATAGCTGTATGCCTTCACATTCTCATGTTTCCTAGCTCTTCTCCTTTCCCTCTCTTGATTAGTTAGTCCTGGAGATCCTCCTTTCCTGTCACTTGTATTATACCTTTCTATTTGTATTTCTTCTTTTGAGTTTTTACACTAGGGAAATGATACGATATTCGCATATGTGTGTCTGGTTTATTTCGCATATGAGTATATGTTCAAGTGGCATCCACTTCAATATAAAGGCTTCAAGTTTATCATTATTAATAGCTGAATAATACTCTATTGTGTAAAAACATTCCTCAGGTGATGGGCATTTGGTTGTTTCCAATATTTGACTATCACAAATTGTGCTGCTATAAACATAGGCACACATATATCACTATGATATGATGTTTTCAGATCCTCCAGGAAAATTGCCAGTAGAGGAGTAGCTTGTTTAATCGGATTTCCAGTCCAATTTTTCTAAGGATTTTCCACACTGATTTCCATAACGGTTGCACCAGTCTACATTCACACCAGGAGTGGAGAAGAGTTCCTTTCTCCCCACAGTTTCTCCCACATTTGTTGTTGGGTGATTTCTTTATGATACATATTCTTTCTGGGGTGAAATGATATCTTAATGTTGTTTTAATTTGTATTTCTCAGATGCCCAGTGATGTGCAGCATTTTTTTCACATATTTATTTGCTTCTTTAATTTCATTCGCTGAGAAACGTATGTTCATCTCTGATGCATATTTCTTGATAAGGTCTTTAAACTTTGGAGCCTTAGTGTTTTTTAGTTCTTTATACATTCTAGACAGCATACATTTATTTGACTATATTTTTAATGTTTTTTTTGCCATAGTTTTATTGATAAACAAATAGCAATGAGAGAGTTTCAAATCAAATCAGTAGGACAGTTTCAATAATTAGCACACTGCATACATTCTACTTAGTGGTTAATTGCTGTACTAGATGCGGACATGATACCCTATTTACAAACAACATTAGAACAAATCATTTTATTCATTAAGAGAATGTAACTATATATCTATCCTAACCACTTTGAATACACAGATACAAACTGGACATTCATCTGTATGAACTTTTTTTTGAAAAGTTCTGTTATTTGAATATTGTAGTTGTGTAGACTCAGCAAAATATTCTAAAAGGGTCCAGTAGCCCATAATAGTATTGGGGCTTCTGCTTAACTGGCAGTGTTAGAAATTGACCTGAGTCCCCACAGCTCAACATAATAGCATGGCTTTACTTCTTATATTTCGTTTTTATACATTTCTACTGGATGGTTAAGACCAAGGTAAAGCAGGACCTATGCATCAAGAGTTGTAGGTTTGGGTCGGATAAGATCAGTGAACTTGCCTCAGGATTTATGCTGAGATCCTGTACTTCAGATTGTAGAACCTTTGTCAGTGTCAGCTTTGTGGATGAGTCACGGCCATTGCTTGGCCAATGTGCTCTCTGGGAAAGGCTGAGAGAATGTTTTCTCTCCATGTGACTCTCCTTATGCACACTACATCATCATCCACTTTCCTCTTTGGCCCCATAATCTCCTCGATCAGAAAATTTGGGACACTCCTGAGTTCCACGATGTTACAGTACAAGTTCTCATATATCCTCAGTCTCAATTGATCTTAGAAGGCTAGGGCCAAAATGTTGGCTTTCCGTGCAGCTCTCCTTTTTCTCTAATTTTGGTCTGCAAACTTAGGATGTTAGCCATCCATAAGACAAGCTGGTTGTTATTATCGAACAACTTAGGCTATTAAGCTGAACCTCACTATCTGTCTGCATATAAAACATCTTAGGCATAATATGGAACAGGTATTTTTCATTATGAATTGATATGTTGAACTTTAAGTCCCTACAGAATATGAAAGAAAACATGTAAAAATTAGAATACATTTTAAAAATAGTCACAAAGAATTATATACTTCTCATGCTTGCACATAAGTCCAAAAAACTCAACATATACAACCTTGAAGCAGTACAGTCCCACAATATTCCTTTTCCTGTATCTTGCTTTCCTTCACTGCCCCTTTCTTCTTGAACAACCATCTATCTGCAAGACATCATAGCAGCAACTGGCATGTCATGACAAGCAGCCCATGTTCAATAGACCAGAATGACAGGCACTCCAAGCATGAAACTACTATTACAAGTTAACATCTGGAGTGCAGTAGCTTAGTACACAGGTATAAGTATATATAGTTAGTCAAGATGAGAATCTTTCCCCAAAACTGCTAGATTAAAAATATCTTCTGAAGATTCTCAGGACCATTGCCTTGCTCATCATCTACATATAACTGTATGGCTTGACGACATATTTCCAAGCTCTTCTCCTTTCCCTCTCTTGATTAGTTAAGTCCTTCAGATCCTGCTTTCCTTTTATTTGTATTATATCTTTCTATTTGCATTTCTTCTTTTGAGTTCTTTTTTCCATAATTTTATTGATAAACAAATAGCAATGAGACAGGTTTAAATCAAATCGCTAGGACAGTTTCAATAATTAACACACTGCATACATTCTTCCTAGTGTTTAATTGCTGTACAAGACGCGGACTCGACACCCTATTTACAAACACAATTAGAACAATTCATTCTATTCATTAAGAGAATGTAACTATATATCTATCCTAACTACTTTGAATACACAGATACAAAATGGACATTCAGCTGTATCCTCGTTTTTTGTTAAGTTCCAGTATTTGAATATTGTAAGTGGGTAAACTCAGCAAAATATTCTAAAAGAGTCCAGTAGCCCATAATAGCATTGGGTCTTCTGTTTAAATGGCAATGTCAGAAATTGTTGACCTGAGTCTCCCACAGCTCAACAGAACAGCATGGCTTTTCTTCCTATATTTTGTCTTCATATTTTTCTACTGGATGGTTAAGACCAAGGTAAAGCAGGACCTATGCAACAAGAGTTATAGATTTTGGTACTGAGAAGGTCAGTGAAATGCCCTCAGGATTTATCTTGAGATCCTGTACCTCAGATTGTAAAACATTTGTCAGTGTCAGCCATGTGGATGAGTCATGGCCATTGCTTGGCCAATGTGCTCTCTGTGAAAGGCTGAGAGAATGTTTTCTCTCCATGTGACTCTCCTTAGGCACACTCTACATCATCGGTCACTTTCCTCTTTGGCCCCATAATCTCCTTGATCAGAAAATTTGGGACAGTGCCGAGTTACATGACGAGACAGTACAAGTTCTCATATGTCCTGAGTCTTAATTGACCTTAGAAGGCTAGGGCCAAAGTGTTGGCTTTCCTTGTAGCCCTCCTTTTTCTCTAATTTTGGTCAGCAAACTTAGGTTGTTAACCATCCAGAAGACAAGTTTATTGTTATTATCAAACAACTTAGGCTGTTAAGCTTAACCTCACTACCTGTCTGCAAATCAAACATCTTAGGCATAATAAGGAACCGGTATTTTCCACAAGTATTGATATGTTGAACTTTAAGTCCCTACATAATATGATAAAAAACATCTGAAAATTAGAATATATATTAAAAATTGGATAAAGAATTATATACTTCTCATGTTTGCACATAAATCCAAAAATCTCACCATATACAACCTTGAACAGGACAGTACCACAATATTGCTTTTCATGTCTCTTGCTTTCATTCACCACGCCCTTCTTCTTGAAAATCCACCTACCCAAGAGACATCACAGCAGCAACTGGCATGTCATGACAAGCAGCCCATGTTCAGTAGAACAGAATGACAGGCACTCCAAACATGAAACTACTATTACAAATTACCATCTGCAGTGCAGTAGCTTAGTTCACAGGTATCAGTATAAATAGTTAGTCAGGGTGAGAATCTTTCCAATTAACTGCTAGATTAAAATATCTTCTGAAGATTCTCAGTATCATTGCCTTGCTCATCTTCTACATATAACTGGCTTAACATTGTCATGTATCCTAGTTCTTCTCCTTTCCCTCTCTTGATTAGTTAATCCTTGAGATCCTGCTTTCCTTTTACTTGTATTATATCTTTCTACTTGCATTTCTTCTTTTGAGTTCTTATACTAGGGAGATTATACAATATTTACACATGTGTGTCTGGTTTATTTCACTTATGCATATATGTTCAAGTGGCATCCAGGTGAATACAAAGGCTTGGAGTTTATCATTCTTAATCGCTGAATAATACTCCATTCTGTAAAAATATCACATATTTTTCAACCATTCCTCAGGTCATGAGCATCTTGGTTGTTTCCAAGATTTGGCTATCACAAATTGTGCTGCTGTAAACATAGGCACACATATATTCCTATGATATGATGATTTGAAATCCTCTGGGAAAATTCCCAGTACAGGAATAGCTGGTTTAAAGGGGATTTCCAGACCAACTTTTCTAAGGAGTCTCCATACTGATTTCCATAATGGTTGCTCCAGTCACATTCCCACCAGCAATGGAGAAGGGTTCCTTTTTCCCCACAGCCTCTCCAACATTTGTTGTTTGGTGAATTCTTTATGATAGCCATTATTTCTGGCGTGAGATGATATCTCAATGTGGTTTTCTTTTGCATTTCACGAATGGCTAGTGATGTGGAGCATTTTTTCATATATTTATTCACTTCTTTAATTTTTTCCTCTGACAAGTGTGTGTTCATCTCGGATGCCCATTTCTGGATTGGGTCTTTAAATTTTGTGGCCCTAGTGTTTTTTGTTCTTTATAGATTCTAGAGAGCAGACCCTTGTCTGAGTACTTATTTGTCAATAATTTTTCCAAATTTTTGTGTTGCGTTTTCACTTTGTTATTAATCTCTTTTGAGGTGATAAAACATCTCAGTAAGAGCAGGTCCCAGTTGTTAATTCTTTCAACTCTTTCCCGTGCTATTTTACTTCTTTCCATGAACTCTTTGCCTACCCCTATATCCTCAACAGTTCCTCCTAATTTCTCTTCCAGGAGATTTAGTGTCTGTGCTTTAATGTTTAGATCTTTAATCCATTTTGACTTTAGTTTAGTGCATGGTGATAGACCTGGGACAAGTTTGAGTTTTTGGCATGTAGAGAGCCAATTTTTTCAGCATCATTTTTTAAAGAGACTATCTTTCTTCCAGTGAGTATGTTTGGCCCCTTTGTCAAAGATAAGGTGGCTGAGTGTGTTTGTACCAGCTTCACTGTCTTCTAATCTATTCCATTGATCCTCAGGTCTATTTTGATGCCATACAATGCTGATTTTATCACAGTAGCCTTGTAGTATAATTTCCAGTCAGGAATTGTAATGCCACCTGCCTTGTCTTTATTGCCCAGAATTGCCTTTGCTATTCTAGGTCTTTTCTGGTTACAGATAAATTTTAGGAATGATTTCTCTATGTCTGTGAGTTATGTTGTTGGTAGTCTGATGGGGATTGCATTAAATCTATACAGCAATTTTGGTAGTATGGCCATCTTCACAATGTTGGTTCTTCCTATCCAGAAGCATGGAATATCTTTCCATTTTGTGAAATCCTCTACAATCTCTTTTTTCAGAGTACTGTGATGTTCCTTGAAAAGATCTTTGACTTCTTTATTTAGATTAATTCCAACGTATTTCATTGTCCTCGGTGCTATTGTAAAAGGTATTGTTTCTATAATTTCCCTCTCAGTGTAATTGTTGTCTGTGTAGAGGTATGCTATTGACTTTTGTGTATTGACTTTATATACTGCTATGCTACTGAATTTCTGTATTAATTCTAGTAGCTTCTTGTTGTATTTTAAGGGTCTTCCAAGTAAAGTCTCATGTTAGCTGCAAATAAAGATAACTTCTTCTTTGCCTATTCTTATTGCATTTATTTCTTTCTCTTGTCTAATGGCTGTAGCTAATGATTCCAGAACTTTATTGAATAGGAGTGGTGGCAGAGTCCATCCTTGTCTTGTATGAGACCTAAGAGTAAAAGATTTCAGTTTTTCCCCATTTAGGATTATGTTAGGCATTGTGTTTTCATAAATGGCTTTTACCAGATTGAAGTAGAGGCCATCTATTCCAATTTTCTGTAGGACTTTGAACATGAATGAGTGTTGGATTTTGTCAAAAGTCTTTTCTGCATCAATGGAGATGATAATGTGGTTTTTAATTTTCGCTCTATTGATATAGTGTATTGCATTTATATATTTTCAAATATTGAACCATCCTTGCATCCCTTTGATGAATCTTACTTTGTCCTGGTGTATGATCTTCTTGATGATTAGCTATATTCTACTTGCTAGGATTTTATTGAGGATTTTGGCATGTATGTTAATGAGGGAGATTGGCCTGTAGTGCTATTTCTTAATTGTGTCTTTTTCTGGTTTAGGTATCAGTATAATATTTGCCTTCAGGAAAGATTTTGGGAGGGTTGCTTCCTTTTCAATTTCATGGAAGATTTTGAGGAGTATAGGGACTACATCATCTGTAAATTTCTTGCAGAATTCAGCAGTGAATCCATCGGGACCTGGACTTTTCTTTGTCGGTAAGTTTTTAATTACATCACGTATTTTACTGGCTGTTATGGAGCTATTGA
This sequence comes from Octodon degus, assembly GCF_000260255.1. Lineage (NCBI taxonomy): Eukaryota > Metazoa > Chordata > Mammalia > Rodentia > Octodontidae > Octodon > Octodon degus. Next base: position 481,509 of record NW_004524777.1, read on the forward strand.
GAGTGGTTATGTCTTGTCGATTCATTTGTGGTAATTTGTACCTTTCTAGGAATCTGTCCATTCCTTCTGTGTCTTCTATTCTGTGAGAGTAAAGATTCTCAAAGTAGCTATTGATAATCTTCTGAATTTCCACTGAGTCTGTGGTAATTACACCCTTTTCATTCCTTATTACTTGTATTTTAAGTTTTTTCTTTCCTCTTTTTGATGAGGTTAGCTAGGGTCTAATCGATTTTACTTAATCCTTTAAAGAACCAGCTTTTTGCTTTTTTAATTCTTTGAATTGTTTTCTTCTTCTCAATTGAATTAATTTCTGCTCTAATATTTGAGTTCCTCCCTTCTTTTGGCTCTGGGTTTGATTTGCTCTTCCTTTTCTAGTTGTTGAAGGTGCAGCATTAGGGTATTTATTTGTTCCCGTTCAGGTTTCCTAATGTGTGAGTTCACACCTATGAATTTACCTCTGAGAACTGTTTCATCATATCCCATAAATACAAGTTGTGCTTGTATTTTCATTGAATTGTAGATATTGTTGAATTTCTTGTTTAATTACTTCTTTGACCCATTGGTTGCTGAGTAGCGTGTCATTTAATTTCCATGTTTTTAAGTGTTTTTTTCTGACTTATTTTGTCATTTATTTCCAGTATCAGTGCACTGTCATCAGATAATGTGCATGGGATAATTTTGTTTTCCTACATACACTTAAGCATGACCTATTGACCAGTATGTGGTCTCTTTTAGAAAATGGCCCATGTGAAACTGAGAAAAATTTGTATTCTGCTGTTTGGATGGATTATTCTGTATATGTCCATGTAGTCCATTTTTTCAAGGTATGGTTCAGTTCTGTTTTTTCTTTGCTAAGTTTTTATCTGGTTCACCTATCTTTTGGGGATAAAGGGGTGTTAATTTCTCATGTTAAGATTGTGGTATTGGGTATTACATTTTTCATGTCCATTAAGATTTGCTTCATATAGTGGGGTGCTCCCGTGTTTGGTGCATACATATTTATGAATGTTACCTCTTCTTCTTGAATTTTTCCTTTAACCATTGTATAATGGCTAACCCTGCTTATTTCTGAGGTGCTAGGTTGTGTAGTAATGTGTTCCATCCTTTGAATTTCAGCCTATGACTGTTTTTATGAGTTAAATGTGTTTCTTGTATACAGCATATTGTTGGATTTTGTTTCCTAATCCACTGTGCCAGTCTATTTCTCTTAATTGGTAAATTGAGTAAATTTACATTGATGGTTAAAATTGAGACGTATTGACTTATGATTGACATGTTATTTACCTGTTGTCATTTATTCCTTTTTCTCTGTGTTTAATTGCTTGCCCTATTTAGAATTCAAGACTAGTAACACTTACTATTATGGATTCTACGAACATTAAAGAATAAATGTGACAGTACTTACAAAGCCTTTGAAGGGATGTTCACCCAGGAGAAATCAAAAAACAAACTTTTATTCCATTTTGCTCATACGTCTAGAAAACAATTATTTCCTAAGACATCATTTACCAGTTTATGTACAACAAATACATATATAAGGCTTCTCTATTTTTCTGCAAAATGTAGGTCAAAGTAAATATATGCATCCACAATTACATTCTACAGTTTTGCAGCTTCTCACCTTTGGAGCCAGAGTCAAAGCTAATAGTTATTCAACATAATGAAAAGTACATACAGGTCAGGAAACATACCTCCTTCAGGGCATTAAAACTGACATTGACAAACTTCAGCCTGTGAGACAAAGACTATAAGCTATTTTTTTCTTGAAGAAAAGGAAATTTATTTTATGAATATTATTATTGCTTGCAAAATGCATTTGATGAAACAGAAACTAAGACAAAAATATTAGTTATAATCAGAATTGTTCATTCAGGCTAATTTTATCAGATAATAATTTTCCTGCTTTAGAAGTAGAAGGATCCTGGGGTCCAGAAAATGTCTCGGTAGAATAAGTGTTACTCTGGCAAGCACAAGGGCCTGAGTTCAATCCCCGATTCCACCAAAAAAAATAAAAAGTAGGATACTATATAGGAACTGCTTTGGTGTTCCATGTATGCAAATTAGCAATGCAATTTACCTCCAAGCCTTTGTTTCCTCACCTCTGAAATAAAACTAAAGATATGCAACCTTATCTACCCACCAGTAAAGGGTAAAAACAAGGTTTGTGAAATTTAGAATTATTTTTGAATTTTTAAAGAAAAATGAATAAGAGGAAGAGAGAAAAAGTAGGCAACTGCTTTGTTGCCTGAAGAGCCTGAAGTACTTTCTGTTTCTATCTGTTCTTTTTCAGAAGAAGGTTATTGAAAACTGGCTTAGAAAAGGAGTCATACCATTCTGTGTTCAGCAAGATAGTGATTTACTAAAGTGAAACTCTGTCTTTTTTTTTTTTTTTTTTTGTTTTTCTCTCTTTCAAGTAAAATTTTAAAAAACAGGATAAAATGAGGATCTGGATAACAAAGGCTCATAAGCTTGTCCTACAGAAGTTATCCCACCTCTACCAACCAAACAAGGGTCAAACCAAATAATGTAATTCACACTTATTGTAGGTGAATGTATACAAAAGAAGTCCCGAAGTATGCTATATGTTACTTAACCATTTTTCCTTAACTAGACAGTGTAGAACAGTTTTCTGTGTTTTTATCACTTTTCTACTATGGATTTTCTATATCTGGCTTACATCATAGACTAAGGCATGATGAAAATAAGTGAAGCCAGCAGAGTAAAAAAGCTCCTGGACCACTTTGTTAAAACCATAATTGGTATTCATGTTAGCTGGGCAAATATTCCCTAAGAGCCTCTTCTAGGGAATATTTTGAGTGGTTCAAACCATGAATGTGAACTGATCTTGTCCTCAGAGAACTTCCAGTCTCATGAGCATTACCTAGAAGTTCAGTTGCAGCATTAATAATGCATTGCGTATCTAAGTGCAATAGAAGCAATGTGATGGAATGGGAGAGAGGTGCAGCTGACATTCTTTTACTTAGTCATAGGCATATCCTGACAAACATAAGCATAATCTGAGTATATACTTCATATCAGCAAGCCTGGAAGCCATAATATTACTAATAGTAACAGTTGTACTGAGACACACATTTCCATGATTAATTAATTAATTCGATCATTATATCAATTCTGCATAAAAGATATTTTATTATCTCTTTTTCTTCAGGTAAGGAAACTAAAACATGAGGAAGACCTCAAGAGACTATAAAGAAACAGTCAGGGGCTGGAGAGATGGCTCAGTGGAATAAGCGCTTCTCTGGCAAGTGCAAAGGCCTGAGTTCAATCCCTGGTTCCGCCAAA
>NW_004524777.1:484988-486554 GCF_000260255.1 Octodon degus
AGAGAGAGAGAGAGAGAGAGAGAGAGAGAGAGAGATACAGTTATCATCTATCACATGGCAGTAATTGCACTAAGCTTAGAAAATAGAGACAGAAACACAATGCAGAATGACGTGTGTCATGACAAACTTATGCATAATAGATATGTAATCTCAGCTTTAGAAGTGGCAAGGTGAGTCACTTAAGGTATCTTGGGCAACATCATCCTTTGAAAGTTTGTTGTGTCTGAAATACTTACAAAACAGCCCAGCCTACGTTTCCTAAATATAAAGTCAAATCCATTAGCCATCTCCTCTGGTTCCAGGAAGCCAATAGTTAAAGTTTTTCTTAGTCTTGGACAAGTTTGAGAGCAATTTTGCCATGTGGGTCATGGCACTGAACCTGCAGAAACCTTCCTCTGAATTTTCTTTCTTGATATAATATGGACAACTTACTCATCTAATTTTCCTTAATCGCTTTCTGCAAGATACCTGAATAAGAAAGAACGTCCTGGCATTTTGCTGCGGTGCGTGTCTTGTATTATCCATAGGGAGTACCTTCAGACAGTTCTTGCCTGAAAGTTTTGTCTGAAACATTCTTCTATCCTTGCATAATATTCATATTTATTACAGTGGCATAAACAATGTCTGAGAATCTGTCTGCTTAGCACAGAAATGAGATTATTCTATATTCAAGACAACATTTTTTAGGCTTTTTGACAAATTACTCTAACTTTAGGAAGAATATGTTCTTCTATATGCTTAAGTAAAAATGTGGGGCAAGAGAAAATTTCATAAATAATAAATGTATGCAAAAATTCTGTGAGATGCTTATAATTCCCTTCTCTCTCTCTGCATGTGCGCAGATGGTTGATTTAGTTATCTGAAACATTATGCAAATTGTTTCCACAGCATGAATTCTATAGTATGAATGTGCCTTTTCTATAATTTTATCAATAAAGATGTAATGAATGGTCGCTAATAGCTAAGATGATTATCTTCACACGACTGTTTTTTTCTGAAAAATGGATTAATAATGATAAATGAGAAATACTAATCTTAGCGGGAAGTTCAGACTGGACTTCAGTGGGCACTGCACCAGAGAAGGGGAGAACCTGTCCATTTCCAGAGCATGTTACCAGTACATTGGTTTGCTTCCTACAACCTCTGAAGAGAAATAAATATGACACTATGGCAGAGATTATACATTCAGTGGTTCATAGCCTCTCAGGCAAGCTACAGACTGTGACAAAATGTGTGGAATCTCTCATGGGTGCAGATTGGATTCATCAAAGTGTTACCAAATCAAGAATTCCAGATAAAGTGTTTCAGCTTTCACCTGAAGATCAGGAAAATTGCTGTGGGGATCCACAGTACCTTCATAAACTGCATCTCACCATATACAACCTTGAAGCAGGACTGTCCCACAGTATTCCTTTTCCTGTCTCTTGCTTTCATTCACCACCCCCTTCTTCTTGAACATCCACCTACTCGAGAGACATCTTAGCAGTAACTGGCATGTCATGACAAGCAGCCCGTGTTCAGAATACCACAATGACAGGCGCTTCCAATATGAAACCACTATTACAA
>NW_004524777.1:487875-488493 GCF_000260255.1 Octodon degus
GAGAATGGGAGGATGATTTTAATATATATATTAGAATGAAATGAGGTAACCTGTAGAGGCTGCTATTATATCAGCTTCAATATACAATTATGTTTAAGGTTGTTGGGAAGCTGGGCATGGTAATGAATGCCTGTAATCCCAGCACTCAGGAGGCTGACACAAGAGGATTTCTGTGAGTTTTAGACCATCATACACTACACAGTGATACTATGTTTCAAAAAAAAGTAAAATTGGTGAGAAAATTGTTTCATTAAAATATAATTTTAGTCTCAAAATCTATTAACCTTAGTGTAATTGAAGGTGGTGTAATAGCAGCCTCTACAGATTACCTCATTTCATTCTTAAGAAATGTTTTTCAAGAGGCACTGTTTCACCTATAATTCATCCCACATTTTCACTTCCATGAGGAAACTGAGTGCCATAGTGATTATTGCACTTGTTCAAGGTTGTAGAGTGCAGTAGTGACAAAGACAAAATTCTGATGTCAAGCATTATACTTGTATCCATTTTAAATTTAAACCAAAGTAATATCTAAAGTTGAATTTAGGGAGAGTTTCCTGCTACCCTGCGCCGGCGGGACCAGTCCCAGCCCAGGCGCAGCGTGGGCCGGACCCACTC
>NW_004524777.1:495973-501859 GCF_000260255.1 Octodon degus
GATCACAATTCCTCATCTTGTACAGCAATTAACCACTAAGAAGAATATATGCAGTGTATTATTTGTTGAAACTGTCCTTCCGATATGATTTGAAACTGTCTCATTGCTATCTGTTTGTCAATAAAACTTTGAAAAAAAAAATAAAGTTGAATTTAATTGTGACATCTTAATGAGGATGTGAAAGACACCGAATAGGAAGTTGAGAGCTAACTGACATTTGGGAAGCCACTGACATTTCCTGAGAGGAAATCTTTATAGAAAGTGATACTTTAAAAAGAAATATTTCTAGAAGGCAAAGGCTTCAGCAACTTTAGACCAAGCATTTGAATCTTTATTACCCTGGCTTTTATTGCTATCTGTCCAAGAATACAAGGAAAACATGCTTTCTTAGTCCATAAATTTCTTAGAGATCTTGGCAATCAGTCTTGGGGAAGAGCTAACATGATACAATAGTTTGGGATACAGACTTACTGGAAAAGTTCCAGGCAACCTTTCTGCAATTGTCTGGAGACAGACTGCGAAATCACTTGACCTTCGGAAGTTTCCAGAGTTTCTGACCTCATCTTCCTATTTTAATTTGGTTTCCTTTGGTCTTGCTCTATGTTAGAGTGGCTTGAGCTTGAAATTGGCCATATGTGGGAGGGCAGGACAAGACTACAGTGCCTAAAGAAGACAAGCTACCTCAGTCTTTATAAAACACCCTGTCTATACCATTTCAATCATTAGTCATGAGGCAACCTTCTGTCTTGTTATATTAACTTTGTAAAAGTATAAATAATCAGCCCTAACATTGTTGTTCTATTCCTTTGCCCATCAGATATATAGGTCTCCACCCGACAAACTGTTGTTTCTTATATCTTTTCCTCATTTCTCTTTCTGTTTCTTCACAGGATACACTGAGAGATGAGTAAGTGCCTATATTTTGTTGCCTCAAAAGGACACTCAGTAAGTTAAGTAGGCAGGAAGAATGTTCCCCACGTGTGCACTACTGGAGAGTGAGACAAATTGTATAGAGCCAGTACTCAGCACAGGCATGCAGACTTCATTGGTGCATCAGATATAAAGAATGGGGATTGAAGCTCATTTAGAGCCACAAATGAGTTCATTAGGGCCAGAAAAATAAATAAGTTTAAAGAGAAGCAAAAAGGAGAAAGTTATACAGAATCACTAGTAGTTCAAATAAGACAGTTTTCAAGAACCTCAGATGCTTATAGATGTATATAGAAAGGCTTGTTGTTTTCTTGTTTCCTGTGATTACCTTACTTTGTAAGACAACCAAGGAAGTCTTAGCAAGGAGTACTATTTTCATTTCTACCCCTGAGTGTTCAAAGGAGGATGAAACAAAAGTATCAATAATAGAACTTTATTCCTCTAGTTTTGCTTAATCAGATGAAAACGGAGAAAGTTCTTTTAAATTGGATGTAGCTACTTCCAAGTGGCCTGGTGAGGAAGGGGCACAAACTGGGTCTTGGAGGACTCTGCAATCCAATCCTAGCCAGATACAGCTGGGATTTTTCAACCACTTGAAAATGTGGTTTGTGTATGGCAGCAGCTACAGTGCTGAGTGCCTGGGGCTAGATAGGACAAGTGTGACTGTGGCTCTCACCATAGACTTCTCTACGTGCCTTGCTGCCACTGAAAATTCACTGGACTAAAAATAGTGCTTGCTCTCCAGTTCTGCCAATAAAAAAGAAAGAAAGATAAAGAAAAAAGAAAATAAAAATAGTGCTTGCAACTGAAATCCTGGCAAAATTCATACATCCAGTAGTCAGAACAAAAGCAACAGGTGGTGCACACTGTGGTTATACAAAGAGTGTGATGGTGTCTACAGGACCACAGGCCCTATGTCACTTGGGGAGGGGGACCATAGTTAAGGGAGCCCATTTCTGGTACTAAGACAAAGGAGCCACTGATAGCAGCTCACACAGCCCTGAGATGATGGAGCAGAAGCTACAGTAAGAGACCAAAAAATATTGCTTAAATCACCCCAGACTCTCATATCACCCAATTGGTGATTTTTCCCTTGAAAAATATTATAAAGTTATAAATAAAATTACAATTAAAAAATGACAGATAGAAGCATTTGGTTCTTTTGATAGCCATTGGGTTCAAAGAGAGAAGTGATTAGTTAAGGGGAAAAAAGGGGGGCTGTTAGACACAAGAGGAGTTGGCCTTGAAGTATGGTAGTTATAGGTGCACTGTGACAAAGGTGCTAGATTGCTGATGTGGAGGGACACAACGGGCCATTATCCCAGGAATAGATCCTTTCAGGAAATAGAATATTTCTCTCTGTCCATTAAAATTGACGCTAAAAGAGAAATTTTTACTTTTTTTGCTTAACATGATGAATTTAAAAGGATGTTTCCATCCTCAAGATAAAAAGTTTACTTTTAGTTAAAATAGTCACATTTACTAAGATTTACATCAATGAAGATTTTTTAAATTGATTTTACTGAAACTGCCCTACTAATCGGTTTTGAAACTGCCTCTTTGCTATTTCTTTCTCAGTAAAATCAATTAAATGGCTTTACTTTTCATACTTCATTTTTATACTTTTCTGCCGGATGGTTAAGACCAAGATAAAGCAAGATCTACATAAGAAGAAATGCAACTTTTGTATCTGACAAGGTCAGCCAAATCCCCTCTGGATTTACCCTGAAACCTTGTACCACAGTTTGTAGATCTGCAGATCTTTTGTCAGTGTCAGCCATGTGGAAGAGTCATGGCCATTGCTTGAGAAATTTGCTCTCCGTGAAAGCCTGAGAGAATGTTTTCTCTCCATGTGACTCTCAAGTGCACTCTACATCGTTAATCACTTTCCTCTGTGGCCCCATAATCTCCTTGATCAGTGAGCAGTTAATTGGTAGGATTCTCACCCTATCTATAAATGCTGATACTTGTCAACTAAGCAACTGCACTGAAGACAGCAATGTGTAATGGTAGGGTCATGCTCAGAATGCCTGTCATTCTTGTCTTCTAAATATGTACTGCTTGTCATGACATACCAATTTCTGCCATACTGTCTCTTAAGTAAATGTTTCTTTGAAAATATCACAATAAATGAAAATAAGAGACAGGAAAAAAATGTCATAGGACTGTCCTGCTACAATGCTATATATGATTAGATTTCTAAATTTCTGTAAAATGAAGATATGTGAAAACATTATTTAAAGATTCTTGATTCTTCATAAGGCTGATTGCCTCTTTTACAGTTCTAAACAAATTGGTATAGGAAAACTTTGATATATTACAAGCAGATATCAAGGTTTGAAGTGCAATCTGAAAGCAGTGGGGTTTCAACAGTTACTTCACATTGCCATCCCATTTAAATGGTGGTAGGCCTGTTGGTGACCTCCGAAGTACTACAAGGTATGATACCTGCTTCATATTTGAGTCAATTTATCCAACAAAGTGTCCCAAACTGAACAGATCAACCTTTCATTATTTTCAGACTGTACTTGGTAATATTAATTGGCTCCTTCCAGATTTTGGGCTAATTTCTCTGGTGTTATTGTCATTGACATTCAGAAAAGTGAATTTACTTTGCTTCTATTTTCACAATTGAGTCATATTAAGTTGAGGTAATGTGATGGCTTCCTCTTCCAAAATATATGATATAGGATTTCATTGTACAATGAAAAGTCGACTACAAAAACTACAGGAGACTCAATTTCTCCAATTTCACTTGTCACTATATACAATAAAATTTTTAAAATTTCACATAAGATAGAAGTACAGAGGCAAAAAATAATTCAATAAGGTAAAACAAACAAACAAAAAAACTTTGACTGACCTGGGTTTGAGTATATACTTGTATTTTTCCAGAGAATTCTGGACAACTTGCTTTGCTATGAGAATGTATTGGCAGGCTGTATTATGAGATCAGATCTAGAAAGGAAGTTGACAGTTATGAGGCTAAATTGAACATAAGACTTATTGAAGAAACTTACAAAATGTAAATTAAGTGGCTAAATAAACCATAGGGTATAAAATGATAGCTGAACGAAAAGCCCCAAATGCTGTTAAAACAGGATAAAATAAAAGTATGCATACTAACTGCAGATAAAAGAATATATCCCTTCCAAACTTTTCTGATATGAGATAACTATTAATTGACAAAGAACAAAATTAGGCAACTATTTATAATTATATATTTCTAAAAATTTTAATATAGTTACTATAGTTCAATTTCAAGATTATAATCAAGTGCACTCTGGTTTTGTAAAGATGTTTGTCAGTGTGTTCTGTGTACTTGTTCACATGTTTATCATTCTGTGAACAGCTGCTCCTATTCTATCTGAGCTCAACAATTTTTATTTTATCATTTACCAGTAATAGATTTTGAGTTATACAGTTAAAATCATGCTTTCTCCTGGGTTACCTGATGATCTAAGTGATATAAAATTGATTACATCAAAAATTAAGCTAATTCAAAAAAAATTTCTTCAGCATGCAGAGAGATTGGTAGACAGGATTCCAACTGATGAATAGATGACAGTCAAACTTTGTTCATTAATAAGGTGCTCCCAATAATCTCCACAGTCTCTATGTGCAGTTGTTCATCCTATCCTGCTTATACACACAGATAAATCTTTTTCCCCCACTGCTTCTCCTGTCTTTCTCCTCAACTCAGTAACTCTTTCTTTTTGAATAAGTTCATTTCCTTTTCCAAGTATTTATTGTACCCTTCAGATTCCATTTTTTCTTTCAGATTTTCACACTAAGGAGACAATATGCTGTTTGTACATGTGTGTCTGATTTATTTCAGTAGTATGGTGTCTACTTGCATCCATTCTCTGACAAAAGATTTAATTTTTCTCGTTTTATAGCTGAAAAATAATACTTCTTCTTATAAATTCTACAAATGATGGGCATCTGTGTTGTTTCCAGGATTTAAGTATAACAAATTGTGCTGCTATAAACATGGGTACACATATATCGCTGTGGTATGAGGTTTTCCGATCTTTTGGAAAAATGACCAGGAGGAGACTAGCTGGTTTGAATGGGATCTCCAATCCTAGCTTTTGAGGCAATCTCAATACAGATTTCCATAGTAGTTGTTCCACTCTGCACTCCCCCAAACAGTAGAGAAGTGTTTGTTTTTCTCCATAACCTCTCCGGCATTTGTTACTGGCTAACTTCTTGATGTTACCCATTCTTTCTAGGGCAGATGAAATCTCAGTCTTGTTTTAATTTGTATTTCTCAAATGACCACTGATGTTGAATATTTTCCCATATATTTATTTACGATTTGTGATTCTTTCTCTCAAAAGTATATATTTATTTCAGAAGCCCATTTTTAGACTGGGTCTTTGATGCGTCTAATTTTTTAAATTCTTCATATGTTTTAGATAGAAGGCTTTTTTCCCCATAATTTTATTGACAGACAAACAGAAATGAGACAGTTTCAAATCAAATTGGTAGGACAGTTTTAATAATCAACACATTGCATACATTCTTCCTAGTGATTATTTACTGTACAAGATGCAGACATGATATCCTATTTACAAACACTATTAAAACAACTCCCTCTATTCATTAAGAGAATGTAACTATATATCTATTGTAACCGTTTTGAATACACAGATACAAAATGGACATTCATTTATATATCCTCCTTTATGTTTAGTTTCATCATTTGAATATTACAGGTGTGTTAACTCAGCAAGATATTCTAAAAGAGTCCAGTAATCCATAATAGTATTGGGCATTCCACTTGACTGGCAGTGTCAGAAATTGTTGACCAGAGTCACCTACAGCTCAACAAAACAACATGGTTTTACTTCTAGTACTTCATTTTTATACTTTTCTGCTGGATGGTTAAGACCAAGATAAAGCAAGACCTATGCAACAAGAGTTGTAGCTTTTGGATCTGATAAGGTCAGT
>NW_004524777.1:507221-516045 GCF_000260255.1 Octodon degus
GGAGAGGGTCTGGCCCATGCTGCGCCTGGGCTGGGACTGGTCCCACCGGCGCAGGGTAGCAGGAAGCTCTCCGCACACTCACCAGACCTGGGCTAGGACTGGGTCTGGGGGCTCCCGGAACTCGGCAGAAAATCCTACTCAGCGGGCGGGTTGGGGGAGGCACTGCGGAGTGGTGGGGGTCTGCCCAAGGGTCTGGGAGAGGGTCCGGCCCACTCTGCGCCTGGGCTGGGACTCTTTATGCCTATTTTTAAAATATATTTTAATTTTTCAAAATGTTTTTTCATTATATTCTGTAGAGACTTAAAGTTCAACATATCAATATTAGATGATAGAAAGTTTTTGTGGGAGGAACAGTCAGCTATACTTTTGTCACATTTTGTGAATTTTGTTTTTACTCTGTTGGAGATTTGCTTTGAAGTGCAGAAGTTTTGAAGAAGGTACCATCACAGTCGTCAACATTGAAGTATTTCCCAAACAGTTTTGTTTTTGTTAATGAACTCTCTACCTACCTCTATGTCTTTAAGATTTCTACCTACATTTTCCTTCAGAAGATTTATAAGTGTTTCTGTTTTAATATTTAAAGTTTTAATCCATTTTGACTCTAGATTTATGCATGGTAATAGGCTTGGGTCTAGTTATAGACTTCAGCATGTAGAAATCCAGTTTTTCTAGCATCATTTATTAAAGAAGCTATCTTCCTTACAATGAGTCTGTTTAGCCCTTTATCAAAGATAAGGTGACTTCGTTTTTTACAGTTGTGTCTGCATCTTCAGATCTTTTCCATTGATCCTCATGTCTGTTTCTGTACCAGTTATGTACAGTGTTGATTTCTAAATTTCTCTATTGAAATATGAAACTTATGTCTGTTAACATTCTATGTGGATTTAAATATGATATCCATGTTTGTTAGAAAGTAACAATTCCACTTTATTTACATGAAGTAGTATTATTAGGCTTATTGCCTCCATTACAGGGAAAAATTATTAAGTTTCTTCTCTAGATGTTTAACACCTGAGGTTTAGAGATAAAAATGAGATAGATAGTTGAGTTAAGAGGATATCAAGTATTTTGGCCCTTATCCTCTGTCTCAGTTAACCTCTCATTGATGAGAGAAATACCTGACACCCAAAATGAAGGATGATGAGATTTATTCAAATCACAATTAGTGGAAGTTTCTGCCCATGCTCAGCTGGCTTGAAGGCAGTATGGCACGTGGCAGAGAGCAATCATACATGGTAGTGCAACAAAGTTCAAGAGCAAAGAGAGGAGAAGCAGCAGCTCCAGCAGCTAAGTAGCCTGTCACCATCTTACATTGTAATACAAATTACCTGCACTAAGATGGATGAAGAACCCACACCACAATAATGATTTTCAAACTCCAGGAGCCACCCCATGCCTGCAGGAGGTTTGTGGGAAACAACTAGAAACAAGCCATAACAACTTCTAAGGTCAATGAGGACACAGGACATAAGGCAACTTATGCTGCAACATTCTATAACTCAGTTCAGTCCCTGATATTCTGAATAAGAGATTATGAGACTACAGAGAAAAGTGATTCATGATGTAGAGGGTTTGTGAAGTGAATCAAAGGAGGAAGAAAATCTCTCAAGCTTTCACAAAAAAAGCTACTTCGTCAAGAATTGGCCTTAGCTCATCCAGCTGGCTGACACAGACAGATCAAAGCAGTCCTCTACTTCATTTCAGTGTGAATCCTGGGAAGATTTAACAGACTTTGATAGATAGTAAAAAGTTAGAATTTTATTTATACAGGTTTCACCTCAACTTGTTCTTAACCATCCAGCAGAAAAACAAAACCATGAGCTGTTGAAAACAACTTCTGACAGTTGGCAGCTGTACTGGTAACTCACTACTGTTAATGGATTATTGGAATGTATAGAGTTAATTGCTATACACAGGCACCAAAAAACTTTGGACTGGAAATCTTTAGCCTGAACTGAGTTCATGAAGAATGAAAAGGTCTTCTACAGTGTTCTAAAAACAGCTTTTCCAAGTGCAACAGAACACCATTATTTATACAACCAAACAAAAAATGGAGAGATGTTTGGAGATGCTGAAGCTGGAAAATGATCATATGTGGGATGGCAGGAGAAGATCACAGTGCCTAAGGCAGTCAAGCTAACTCAGTCTTGAGAAATGCATCCTGTCTGGACAATTTCAATTATTAGTCACTAGGCAACCTTCTGTCCCATGATACTAAATTTGAAAAAAGTATAAATAAATGCATATACTGTTGTTTTTAAGGTCCTTTGTGCAGCAGGCAAACAGGCCTTTACCAGACCCAGCTGCTATATCTTGTTTGTCTTTTCCTCATTCCTGTCACTGTTTCTCCTCAGGGTACAAAGAGAGACCAAAGACTTCCTACAAATCTAGAATACCTTACTGAATGTTTAACTTTTCTGAGCTCTCTGAACAGCAGTTGCTCCTCTTTAGTTTCAGATTTCCAATCTTCCAAAACACAAACTTCAGGTCTAAGGTACTTCAAATTATAAAAGGGCAGAATGTAGGTAGCGTAAATAAAATAAGTAATTCTAGCTCATTGTAACAAGTCAAACAGCAAAGAGATTTATATTTAAAAACTATTTCTCACAATTTCCTCATCCTCTCGTGACAGGTGTCATTGGTTGTGCATAATTCCTTTCACTTTTTTGTCAATGTTCCTACAAACTATTGAAACATATAGATAGATAAATAGGTGGATAGATGGATAGATAGATAGATAGGTGATAGATAGATAGATAGATAGATAGATAGATAGATAGATAGATGAAGTAGTTTTACACAAAAGAGATGATACATATGCTTTTACAACATTATTTCATTTTGTCCTTAGATGAAGGAAAGCAACTTTCTTAGCTCATTTAATGTTAAACACATTATAGATTTTGTTCCAGGTCAATAATTACTTAGCAAAGGCTTATATAAATGAAAATAAAATATTTTGGATGAAAAAGCTAAGCCCAATAAAAGCACTAAAACTTTATGTGTCATAAATTGCAAATGTTTTCCCAATATTCTTTTTTTCTTGTAAATTTGATTTTGCTATCTTTATCCAGGGAAAATGTTTGTATCATCCTGGAATGAAGCAGATACTAAACAAGACAATCAGATACCATGATTGAGCCTATTAAAAATTAGTCTATCACATTTAAATAGGGAGTTCTCCAGGGAGTGGAAAGGCTAAAACAAAAAAGTATGTTAAAGAAGACAAACTCCTGGGAAAAAGGCAATAATATTGCATGAATAATCATGTAGATATAAGCAGTCAGTTTTAAGTGAAACCGAGGGTTTGAACATATAACTTAGCAAGAAATAAAAGAAATATTTTCTAATGGGGACTCCTGTTTGTGAATCATTGTGTAAAAGAAAAGGAAAAGTGGCCTTCACTGGAGAAACCATCATCTAGTTGGGGAAAGTACTGACAATAGTGGGAAAGGATAGGGGGATAAGATAGTCAAATTTTCCTCAGGGTAAAAACCTGCCAGAACAAAAATTGCATCTAGGATAGAGAGTCTCTCAGTGTTCTTTGCATGGTGTTCAGAGCTTTACAACCCTTACTTTGACAGTTTTGACAGTAACATGAACAGAGGCTTTAGAACCCTTACTGTACAGTGAGTGTCTAATATCTGTTAGATGTGTGACCTTGAGGAATGGTCAGATATGGGGCAAAGGATTTGATGTCTGTGTGCATCAGTAATATATTTTTCTTACAGGATTATTTTAAGGATTGATTTAATAGGCACAAAGTGCTTATAGTGGCAACAAATGTATATAGTGTTATATAAATCCTGCCTAAAAATAATTTAAAAAATGTTTAGTAGATAATTTAAGGTTTTTATCTTCTTCATTATTTATCTCTCCAGCCTTAATTCTCACTGTTTTGTTTTAAATTGTATTCCCCCAAATACTATGAGGTGTATTCTTGCCCAATCATACTGCATGTTTCTGTACATCCATAACTTATCTTGGACTGGAAAGCCCTTTGCATCATGTTTACTTAGAAAATTTCTCTTTTCTTTACAAAAAGCCATTCAATCCCTCCAGAAATTTCTTAATTACAGTACACCATGTTTCTCCTTCCCCTTGAAGTAGATATTCACTTTTTTTGCACAACCTTTGATCTTTGCATACGTTTTTGAACTTATGATTCTCATTTTACTCTTCAATATTTATGACACTGTTATTGTCATGAAATCATGAATGAAGGGGTCATTATTGCATTCATTTATTTCTAGCTTTGAGGTGGTAAACATGCCATTTCATACTAGTTACAAAATATGATATCCCAGAATTTTGGCTAACAAGAACTAAATGCAATACATTTTATTTAACTGCAGTGCATGTACTGTCCTTGCAACAACCTACTATAACAGACATTATTAGCCCCATTTGATGGATGAGGAACTTGTGGTTGAGAGGTAAATTTGACTGAATGTCTCACCTACCTAATGAGTTTAATTTCAGGTATTTTTATGCTAAACCTTGTTCATACTATAGCAACACTTTTGTTGTGTTCCTTCTATTATTATTAAGGATAACTAACATTCATTGAACATTCACTGGTTGAGTTACCAAAACAAAACCATAACAAAGATTATCTCTTTAATACACTCAACATATAAGATATAGAAAGGTGGTGCGATTTGCATAAATCACTAAGAATTTGAATACAGTATAACTTGCAACAATTTTTAGCTTTCTGTGGATTCTCCGTTGAAACTTACAGAAAAGTTACTTCATTGATATTGTACAATGAGAAAATGTTTTTTTTCTTTTTTATCTTAAAGAGAAAGAAACGCAATAAAATGGCTACAAAATTTCAAAATAGGATGATAGGAAATTAACAATGGCCATTATATTGCACATTGTTATCTTCAAAGTAATTGTTCAGATTACCTATTAAAGCCATGCTTGAATGTGGACTGTGGTCCCAAATCTATTTTTATCATAACATATGGCTACATCCATGCTCAAAACGATGATCTCTGTTTAGGATTCAGTGGTCTGAGTGCTTGCATGGCAAGCAAAAGTACCTGGGTTCAATCCCTGGTACATCATGCTATGCCAGCTGGCACCATAAACCTAGGACTGGTAGTTTTATTTCCAAGTTCTGCTCTGCCATTTACTATGTGAGCCATGTGGCTTCTTATAGTGTGAAGTTTTGGTGATATGTGAAAATGGAAAGGTAGAATTAAGCCCATGGTTGGTCTCCTGATTTGTGATGAACATGTGTCATATAACCTGATGAGAAGGAAAGACAGACACAAAGGACAATGAGATTGGGGAAAAATTAATTGTTGAAATTGGGCCCCAACTGTGCAAGCTTTTAGCATGTCAACACTTTCATCTTTAAATATATAATAATAATATTCACAAACAATTATTTATTTAATAGGAAAGAACAAGATAATTTTTCATTTTGATTTCATTTGGAAGGTGTCCATTTTTGACTTGGCACTTGTAAAGAAGAAATATCACCTGATTTCTCAGAATTGTGAGCAAGTATACACAATTCACATCTAAGGACAATGCATAAATACAGAAAAACAACAAGGCAAAATAACTCTGTGTCATAATTATATTTGATTGGAAAAGCAATTGTTAAGTAGGCAATAAAACCCTTTGATATAATTCTGTGGTGGAGAGCACATACCAGAGTCAAGCGAATTTCAAGGCATATACCTGAATAATTAAGAATGCTGTAATAATTCTAGATTTCCAATAATTGACAAGTTGATCCATCTTATTAAAGACAGCAAAATGGGTTAAAATTTTTAGATGACAAGGCATTCCAAACTTTTGTTTCCTTAGCAAGCTAGGGAGATAGAAGTACCTTTCTTGGCCTGATAGTATGGGCCAAGCAGGATAGTGGTCCAGAGTATCTAATTTACATATTAGGAAGCTGAGACAATGAATTAACTGATTAGGAATAAGAAATTTGACTCCACGTCCAATTCTTACCATTTTACTTTAACTAGTTCTATTTATCAATTATCTCTACATTTTCAGACAGAGGGATTTAGATATTTAGAAAGATTTCTAGCACTTCTGTGACTTGAACATATCCAGAAAATATTGACAGGCTGCCAAGTGATTGAAGGGGATTTAAGAAAATCGAAAAATATTCCCTACTGTGCTTTAGGAAGAACCAACATTTTGAAAATAGCCATACTCACAAAACTGTTATACAGGGCTGTGGAGATTTATACAGTGGAGTAAGTGCTTCCCTTGCAAGCACAAGTGTTCAATTCCTGGTTCTGCCAAAAAATAAAATAATAATAAAAATAATAATAATAATCAGGTGGATGAGTGTGTTTGTAAATCCACCTTATTTGTACCAGTATTTAGATATGAATCTGAAGTACGGTAAGAGGAATATGCTTATATTTAGAATCCTCAAATTTCAGTCCCATGTTGCCATTATGCAAGTGACCTACAGAAAATTCCATTACTTTATTCAATTTTAGTTGTGCATCTGTAAAATAAAAACAGTAAGATATGTCTTGTGTAAGAGATGTCCAGATTTCTTTAGTTATTGAAAAGCTCTGGAAAGATGGTAAAAACTGTGGCTCACAGACCTTGCCCTTCAACTCTCTCCCAAGATTTATAGGCTTTGAAAAGATATTAGTGGACTGGGGAGATAGCTCTGAGGCATAAGTGCCTTCCTGGCAAGTACAAGGTCCTGAGTTCAATCCCTGGAGATAAATATAAATATATATAATATTAGATGCTTTTCAATATAGTTCTGGAAACATTAGCCAGAGCAAGTAGAAAAGAGAGAAAAATAAAAGGAATAATGATTGGAAAAGAAGTGAAATTATCATTATTTGCAGATAATATGATACTCTGTATAGAAGACCGCTAAAATTCCACCAAGAGTTTTGCACATTTAATCACCAAATTATGCAGTGTAGCAGGATACAAGGTCAACACCCAAAAATCAGTAGCATTTTGTACACAAACAATGAACACAAAGAGGGAAATCAGAGAAACCACACCTTTCACAATAACAGCCAAAAAAAAAAAGAAAAGAAATACTTAGAAAACAAATCAACAGAGTACATAAAACATTGATACAGTGAAAATACCATTACTCTGAGAAAAGAGATTGAAGAGGATTTGAGAAAATTGAAAACTATTCTATACTCTGCTATAAGAATAACCAACATTTTGAAAATGGCCATAATCCCCAAACTGTTTTATAGGGCTGCAGAAATGGCTCAGTGGAGTAAGTTATCCCCTGGCAAACACAAGGGTTCAATCCCCAGTTCTGAAAAAAAATTATACAGATTCAATGCAATCTCAAATAAAACACCAATACTGTTATTTATTTATTTATTTATTTTTGCATTAAGGACAGGGTCTACAAGTTCTACAGGGTCTTACTGGGTAGATCAGAATAGTAGTGATCATCCTGTTTACAGCTTCCCAAGTGCTGAGATTACAGATGCACGCCACCACGCCTAGTCTCAACCTCTGTCTCAACGCACCCTGGAAGTGGGGCTGGCATGGCAGGCTTAGAGATCAAACTCCCAATCCGATGGCTTAATCTGCTGAGCTATTTGACTGTCCCTTTGAATATAAAAAGTATACCTCTTAGAGCAAGAAAATCTTTCCTCAAATTCACATGGAACAAGAAGAGACCCAGAAAATCAAAAGCAATGTTGGGAAACGAAGGAAAGGCAGGAGGAATCACAATCCCTGATGTGAAATTATACTACAAAGCTACTGTGATAAAATCAGCATGGTAGTGACAGACCTGAGTATCAGTAGAATAAGTTAGAAGATGCAGGAGAGATTCAGCCTTAGCCTAGGACCTATGAGTGAGTGAGAGAGCTTCCAGCTACCTGCACCCTTGGGACCTGTCCAGTACAAACCCAAGAACGCAGCGTGAGTGAGACCCTCTTATGCACACTTGGAATGCCCCACAAACACTCCGCAGGCCCCCCAAACAACCGCTTGAATAAGTGAGAACTTCTGCCACGTTCTTGGGACTCCAAGATCCAGCCCTAGCCCAGGCCCAGTGAGTGTGTGGGAGAGCTTCCCTTCTCACCTACTCCCTTTTGTCCCCTTCAGACTCAGCTCAGGCCTGGCATACAGGCCTGGACTGAAACTCTGTAGCTTTATTCCTTGCAGAGACAGTCAGGGACAGAACCACCCAGCTAGTCAAGGAGCAGAATACCTTGCCAGAGGGGCACAACAGGTTCACTCCCAAGGGCTTCATCAGGAAGGAGCAAAGTGCAGCAGTCAGACCCAAGCCAGGCAGAACTGGATAAATTCAAGCTATGTAGATCCGCATCTGAATTTTGGTAGGTGCTAAGGTTATAACTGCACCAAAATTTTACAACAGAGGTCAGAAGACAGTGCTGCACAAAAAGACAATGAGAAGGCATAAAATGCGATCTCAGACCACAAGCCTACCCATAACAAGTGCAGAGGAAACCAACAAAGAACAAATTGGGAATCACACAGCTGAAATCAATGAATCAAGTACTTCTGAAATGAAGAAACAACTACAGAAAGGTATAGTGGAACTCACAGCAAAAATAAAAGGAGAAATGTCTGAATTAATAACAGCTCAAGTAAACAAACAAATGCAGAAACACATGGAGGAAACAGAATGCCCACCCAGAACAAGTGCAGAGGATGATAGCTCTGTTGAAATGCATGAATTAGGGGCTGGAGAGATGGCTCAGTGGTCTAAAGCACCTACTTAGAACAAGTTCAGCGAAGCACAGGGACCACGGTTCAATCCCCCAGCACCACATGCCAGCCAGCCTGCCCCCTGGTGGGCTGAGCTGGCCAC
>NW_004524777.1:523015-525163 GCF_000260255.1 Octodon degus
TATTATTTGTTGAAACTGTACTTTCGATTTGATTTGAAACTGTCTCATTGCTATATGTTTATCAATAAAACTTTGAAAAGAAAAAAAAAGATACCAACATAAAAAAAAGAAGACATCGATAAAAAAACATAGAGGGGGTTAGAAAAATGACAGATTCCTTGAATGAGCAATAGACAAAAGAAATAGATCACATGCAGCAAAGGCAAAGAGATATAGAGGAACATAAAATCTCAATCACAAGCTTGCAAAACCATTTGAGTGAAAGTGAAGACAGAATTTAAGATATTGAGGATGCTGGTGCAGCTAGTGAAAAGGTAAGAAAAGATGTCTTAAAAACAACGAGGATGCAGGAAAAAATAATTCATCGATTGCAAGATGATGAAAAGATGAACACTGTGAAACTGAAAGGTATCAATGAGAAAAAAGGAGTCATCACAAATGACAGTAAAAAAAATATGGGCAGAAGAAATATCTGAAAACTTAACAAATATGAGGAAACAATCTGACATACAGCTAACCAAAGCATTCAGAACACGAAGAAATCTCAACCAAATTAAAACACACCAAGACATATAAAAGTCAAGATCCCAGAAATCCAGAACAAGATTAATATACTGAAATCAAAAGAGAAAACAAGCAGATCATATTCAAAGAAAAACCCATCAGAATTATGGCCGATTTCTCTTCACAAAACATGGAGGCAAGAAGCTTATGGAACAGAGTACTTCAAGACTTCTATGAAAACAAATTCCAGCCAAGACTACTATACCCTGCAAAACTCTCTTCCAAGTTTGATGGAGAAGTGAAATACTTCCATGGCAAAGAACAAATAAAGAATTTCAAGATGACAAAGCCAATCCTGCACAGACTCCTGAAAGATGTTCTAGAGAGGGACCAAAATGATCAGAAATCCACAAACGAGAAGAGAAGCAAACAACTAAATAGGGCAAAGAACTGAAAAAAGTAAACAACAGCAGGTAAATAAAATGGCAATCATAAGTAAATACATTAGATCCATCAATGTAAATGGACTCAATCCAACAATTAAGAGAAAGACACTGGCACAGTGGATTAGGAAATAAAATCCCACAATATACTGTATACAAGAAACAGATCTAACTGATAAAGAAATAAATAGACCAAAAGGCAAGTGATGGAAAATAATACAACATTCCCCAGAGCCTCAGAAAAAGCAAGGGGTAGCAATATTATTCTCAGAGAGTCTCAACTTCAAACCAATTATGATCAAGTGAAATAAAGAACGTCATGAGACCCTGCACTGGTGGGACCGACTACTCATTCCAGCCAAGGCACAGCGTGGTGAGACCCTCACCCACCTCCTTGGGACGCCCCCCACCACTCCGCAGTATGTTCACCTCCCCGCCCTCCGAGTAGGAGTTTCTGCCACGTTCAGGGAACCTACAGACCCAGTGCTAGCCCAGGTCTGGTGAGTGCGTGGGAGAGCTTCTCGCTACCCTGCACCGGCGGGACCAACTACTCGTCCCAGCCCAGGCATAGCGTGGGTGAGACCCTCTTGCACCTACTTGGGAGGCCCCCCATCACTCTGCAATACCTCCCCCTCTGTGCCCGCTGAGTAGGAATTTCTGTTGCATTCAGGGAACCCCCAGACACAGTCATAGCCCATACCCTGTGAGTGTGTGGGAGAGTTGCCTCTCCCCCCTACTCCACCTTGTCCCCTCCAGGCTCAGCTCAGGACTGGCACACAGGCCTGGGGTGTAACCCTGCAGGTGCCATCCCTGCAAAGAGTGTAGAGCATAGAAAAACCCAGACAGTCCAGGAGCAGAATATCTTGCCACATGGGCAAAACAGGTTCACGCCTAAGAGCAGCAGCAGGAAGGAGCTGAGCACAGAAGCCAGGCCCAAGCCAGGCACAGGTGGACAAATCCAAACTGTATAGATCTGAATCTGAACGTACTTGCTAAGGTTGTAACTACAACTAAGATCTACAACAAAGGTCAGAAGACAGTGCTACACAAAATGACAACAAGGAACAAAATGCAACCTCAGAACCCAAGCCCACTCGTAACAAGTGCAGAGAACACTAAAACAGAACAAATTGGGAATCACACAGCTGAAAGCAATGAATCAACGGATTCTGAAATAAAGAAACAGCTGCAGAAAGGTATA
>NW_004524777.1:526124-528716 GCF_000260255.1 Octodon degus
AAAATGCCAAGAAACCACAACCCCATGAAAAACACACAGCAACATATAATAGTCAAGATCCCAGAAATTCAGCACAAGAATAATATACTGAAAGCTGCTAGAGAAAAGAAGCAGATCACATTGAAAGGAAAACCCATCAGAATTACATCCGAATTCTCTTCACAGACCATGCAGGCAAGCAGAGCATGAAGCAGAGTACTTCAGGTCCTCTATGAAAACAAATTCTAACCCAGACTACTATACCCTGCAAAACTCTCTTTCAAGTTTGATGGAGAAGTAAAATACATTCATGACAAAGAACAGCTAAAGAATTTTGTGATGACACAGCCAAACCTACACAGGCTACTGAAAGATGTTCTAGAGAGGGACCAAAATGATCAGAGCTCAACGAATGCAACCAGAAGCAACCAACTAAATAGGGAAGCAATTAAACACACGAGAAAAAGGAGTAACGACAACAAGTAAATAACATGGCAACCGTAAGTCAATACATTTCAGTTCTAACCATCAATGTAAATGAACTCAATTCACCAATTAAGAAAAATAGACTGGCACAGTGGATTCAAAAACAAAATACAACAATATGCTGTGTACAAGAAACACATTTAAATCATAAAGACATTCATAGGCTGAAAGTCAAAGGATGAAACAAAATACTAAATACCCCAGCACCTCAGAAAAAAGCAGGGGTAGTAACTCTATTCTCATACAGTCGCAACTTCAAACCAACAATGATTAAGCGAAGTAAAGAAGGCCACTAAATACTGGTTAGGGGAAAAATGCAAGAGGAAGAGGTAACACTCATAAATATGTATGCACCAAACACGGGAGCACCCAACTATATAAAGTAAATCTTAATGGACATGAAAAATCCAATATCCAATACCAAAATTATAACAGGAGACCTTAACACACCCTTGTCTCCAAAAGATAGGTCAAGCAGTCAAAAACTTAGCAAAGAAATAACAGAACTGAACCAGAGCTTGAAACAAATGAACTTGGTGGAAATATACAGAGTGTCCCACCCAAACACAGCTCAATACACATTTTTCTCAGCTGCATATGCGTCATTTCCTAAAATAGACAAGATACTGGTCAATAGGTCATGCTAAAGTATATGCAAGAAAACAGAAATTATCCCATGCACATTATCTGACCACAGTGCAATGAAACTGGAAATAAATGACAAAAGAAACCAGAAAAAAACTTTCAATACATGGAAATTAAATGACACCCTACTCAGCAACCAATGGGTCACAGATGAAATTAAACAAGAAATTCAACAATATCTACAATTCAATGAAAATTCAAGCACAACTTATCGGAATTTATGGGATATGATGAAAGCAGTTCTCAGAGGGAAATTCATAACTGTGAACTCACACATTAGGAAAACAGAACGGGAACAAATAAACACCCTAATGCTGCACCTTCAACAACTAGAAAAGGAAGAGCAAACCAAACCCAGAGCCCAAAGACGGGAGGAAATCATAAAGATTGGAGAAAAAATTAATTCAATTGAGATGAAGAAAACAATTCAACGAATTAAAACAGCAAAAAGCTGGTTCTTTGAAAGATTAAATAAAATCGATAAGCCCCTAGCTAACCTCATCAAACAGAGGAAAGAAAAAATTCAAATACAAGCAATAAGGAATGAAAAAGGTGTTAATATCACAGACTCAGTGGAAATTCAGAAGTTTATCGACAGCTACTTTGAGAATCATTACTCTCACAGAATAGAAGACAGAGAAGAAATGGACAGATTCCTAGAAAGGTAAAAATTACCACAACTGAATCGACAAGATATAACCACTCTCAATAGTCCAATAACAGTCAATGAAATAAGAGATATAATTAAAAACCTACAGGAAAAGAAAAGTCCAGGTGCGGATGGATTCACAGCTAAATTCTACAAGATATTTACAGAAGATATAGTCCCTATACTCCTCAAAATCTTAAAAGAAATTGAAAAGGAAACAATCTTCCCAAAATCATTCCTAGAGGCAAGTATTATACTGATACCTAAACCAGGGAAAGATGCAACTAAGAAAGAGAACTACAGGCCGATCTTCCTCATGAACATAGATGCCAAAATCCTCAATAAAATACTAACAAATAAAATACAGCTAATCATCAAGAAGATTATACACCATCACAACTTAGGATCCATCTCAGGGATGCAAGGATGGTTCAATATTCAAAAATCTAAAAATGCAATACACTATATCAACAGAGCAAAAACTAAAATCCACATGATCATCTCCATTGATGTAGAAAAGGTTTTTTGACAAAATTCAACACTCATTCATGTTCAACGTCCTACAGAAAATTGGAATAGATGGCTTCTATTTCTATCTAGTAAATGCCATTTATGAAAACCCAACAGTTAACATAATCCTAAATGGGGAAAAACTGAAATCATTTACTTTTAGGTCTGGAACAAGACAAGGATGTCCTCTCTCACCACTCCTATTCAATATAGTTCTGGAATCATTAGCTACAGCCATTAGAAAAGAGAAAGAAATAAAAGGAATAAGAATGCGCAAAGAAGAAGTTCAAATATATTTATTTGCAGACGACATGGTACTTTAC
>NW_004524777.1:529486-534579 GCF_000260255.1 Octodon degus
TGAGGATCAATGGAATAGATTAGAAGATGCTGAAGTCACTACAAACACACTTAGGAAAATTATCTTTGACAACGGGGCCAAACATACTCACTTTGAAGAAAGACAGCCTCTTTAACAAATGGTGCTGGAAAAGCTTGCTCTCTACATGCTGAAAACTTAAACTTGACCCAGGTCTATCTCCATGAACTAAACTAAAGTCAAAATGGATTAAAGATCTAAACATTAAAGCAGAGACACTGAATCTCCTGGAAGAGAAATTAGGAGGAACTCTTGAAGACATAGGGATAGATAAAAAATTATGGACAGAAATCAAATCGCACGGGAAACAGTTGAAAGAATTAACAACTGGGACCTACTCTCACTGAGGGTTTTTTTCACGTCAAGAGAAATTACCAACAAAGTGAAAATGCAACTCACAAATTTGGAAAATATCATGACAAATAAGTACTTAGACAAAGGTCTACTCTCTAGAATCTATAAAGAACTAAAAAAACACTAATGCACTAAAATTCAAAGACCCAATCCAGAAATGGGTATCCGAGATGAACACACACTTCTTAGAGGAAGAAATTAAACAAGCGAATAAATATATGAAAAAATGCTCCATATCACTAGCCATTCGCGAAATCCAAATTAAAACAACATTGAGATATCATCCCACCCCAGATAGCATGGCTGTCATAAAGAAATCAGCCAGCAACAAATGTTGTAGAGGCTGTAGGGAAAAAGGATCCCTTCTGTACTGCTGGTGCAAATGTAGACTGGTGCAACCATTATGGAAATCAATATGGAGACTTCTTAGAAAATTTGGTTTTGAAATCCCCTTTAAATCAGCTATCCCTCTACTGGGAATTTTCCCGGAGGAGCTGAACACATCATATCATAGTCATATATGTGTGCCTATGTTTATAGCAGCACAATTTGTAATATCCAAATCTTGGAAACAACCAAGATGCTCATCACCTGAGGAGTGGTTGAAAAATTTGTGGTATTTTTACAGAATGGAGTATTATTCAGCTATTAAGAATGATAAACTCGAAGTCTTTATATTGAAGTGGATGCCACTTGAACATATACTCATAAGTGAAATAAACCAGACACAAATGTGTAAATATCATATAGTCTCCCTAGTATAAGCACTCCAAAGAAGAAATACAAATAGAAAGATATAATACAAGGAAAGGGAAGGCAGGATCTCAAGGTCCAACAAATCAAGAGAGGGATAGGAGTAGAGCTAGGAAACATGATAATAATAAGCCATACAGTTATATGTAGAAAATGAGCAAGGCAATGATCCTAAGAATCTTCAGAAGGTTTTTTTAATTTAGCAGTTAACTGGAAGGATTCTCACCCTGACTATCTATATATATACAGATACCTGTGAACTGAGCTACTGCACTGCAGATGGCAATTTCTAATAGTAGTTTCATGCTTGGAGTGCCTGTCATTCTGGTATTCTAAATATGATTCCTTGTCATGACATGCCAGTTGCTGCTATGATGTCTCTCAGGTAGGTGGATGTTCAAGAAGAAGCGGGTGGTGAAGGAAAGCGCGAGACACGAAAAGGAACATTGTGGGAATGTCCTGCTTCAAGGTTGTATATGGTGAGATTTTTGGACTTATGTGCAAACATGAGAAGTATATCATTTTTATGCCTATTTTTAATATATATCATAATTTTTAATTGTTTTTATCATATTATGTAGGGACTTAAATTTCAATATATCAATACTTGATGAAAAATACCTATTCCATATTATGCCTAAGATGTTTTATATGCAGTCAGATAATGAGGTTAAGCTTAAGAGCCTAAGTTGTTTGATAATAAGAATAAGCTTTTATTCTGGATGGTTAACAACCTAAGTTTGAAGACCAAAATTCGAGAAAAAGGAGGGCTGCAAGGAAAGCCAACATTTTGGCCCTAGCCTTCTAAGGTCAATTAAGTCTCAGGAAATATGAGAACATGTACTGTAATGTTATGTAACTCGGTAGTGTCCCAAATTTTCTGATCAAGGCGATTATTGGGCCAAAGAGGAAAGTGATCGATGATGTAGAGTGTGCCTAAGGAGAGTCAAATGGAGAGAAAACATTCTCTCAGGCTTTCACAGAGAGCACATTGGCCAAGCAATGGCCGTGACTCATCCACATGGCTGCACTGACAAAGGTTCTACAATCTGAGGTACAGGATCTCAGATTAAATCCTGAGGGGATTTCAGTGATCTTATCAGACCCAAAAGCTACAACTCTTGTTGCATAGGTCCTGTTTTACCTTGGTCTGGACAATTCAGTAGAAAAGTATAAAAACGAAGTACAAGAAGTAAAGCCATGCTGTTATGTTGAGCTGTTGGGGACTTGGATCAACAATTTCTGACATTGCCAGTTAAGCGGAAGACCCAATACTATTATGGGCTACTGGACTCTTTTAGGAGATTTTTCTGAGTTTACACACCTATAATATTCAAATAACGGAACTTCACAAAAAAGGGGGATACAGATGAATGTCCATTTTGTATCTGTGTATTCAAAGTGGTTAGTACAGATATGTAGTTACATTCTCTTAATGAATAGAATGATTTGTTCTAATGGTGTTTGTAAGTAGGATATCAAGTCGGCATCTTGTACAGCAATTAACCACTAAGAAGAATGTATGCAGTGTGTTAATTATTGAAACTGTCCTACCAATTTGATTTGAAACTGTCTCATTGCTATTTGTTTATCAATAAAATTATGTCCAAAAAAGTGAAAAAAAAAAAGAACGTCAAGAAATTCTGGTTAGGGGAAAAATACTAGAGCAAAAGGAAACACTCTTAAATATGTATGCATAAAACAAGGGATTACCCTACTATATAAAACAAATATCAGTGGACATAAAAAATCTAATCTAAAAGATCAATATCTAAACCGGAGACCTTAACACCCTCTTTTCCCATAAAAATAGGTCAAGCACACAAAAAATTAGCAAAGAAATAAGAGAACTGAATGAGAGCTTAAAATAAATGGACTTCATGGAGATATACAGAGTTTGCCACCAAAACACAGCTGAATACACATGTTTCTCAGCTGCACATGGATCATTTTCTAAAATAGACCACATGCTGGTCCATAGATCATGCTTAAGTATAGGCAAGAAAAAAGAAATTATCCCATGCTTATTATCTGACCACAGTGCAACGAAACTGGAAATAAATAAGAAGAGAAAACAGAAAAATCACCTAAATACATAGAATTTAAGCAACAACTTACACAGAAAACAATAGGTCACAGATGAAATTAAACAAGAAATTCAACAGTATGTACAATTTAATGAAAAGTGAAGCACAACTTATCAGAATTTGTGGGATACGATGAAAGCAGTTCTCAGAGGGCCATTTATAGCTGTCAACTCCCACATTAGGAAAACATAACAGGAAGAAATAAATACCCTAATGCTGCACTTTCGACAACTAATAAAGGAAGAGTAAACATAACCCAGAGTCCAAAGATGGGAAAAATCATAACGATTAGAAGAGAAATTAATTCAATTGAGATGAAGAAAACAGTTCAAAGAATTAATGAATCAATAAGCTGGTTCTTTGAAATATTAAGTGAAATTGATAAGCCCCTAGCTAACCTCTTCCAAAAGAGGAAAGAAAAAATTCAAATACAAGCAAGAAGGAATTTTTCATAATTTTACTTTGAGATTCTTTACTCTCACAGAATGGAGGACACAGACGAAATTGATAGATACCTAGAAATGTGTAAATTACTAAAATTCTATCAACTAGATATAAGCACTCTCAATAGCCTAATAACAGTCAATGAAACAAGAGATGTAATAAAAAAGCTAACGACAAGAAAATTCTACATCCTGATGCATTCACAGTTGAATTCTACAAGAAATTTACATAAGATATAGTCCCTATACTCCTCAAACTAGTTAATGAAATTGAAAAGGAAGCACTCCTCTCAAAGTCATCCTGGAGGCAAGTATTATACTTATACCAAACCAGCGAAAGACGCAATTAAAAAAAAGAACTACAGGCCAATCTCCCTCAGGAACATAGAGGCAAAATTTCTCAATAAAGTCCTAGCGAATACAATACAGCATCATCAAGAAGATCATACACCATTAACAGGTAGGATTCATCCCAGGCATGCAAAGATGGTTCAATACAGGGAAATCTATAAATGGATCACACTATATCAACAGAGGGAAATCTAAGACCATATAATCATCTCAATTCATGCAGAAAATTATTTTGACAAAGTCCAACACTCATTCAAGTTCACAGTAATACAGAAATTTGGAATAGAAGGCCTGTACTTCAATCTGATAAAAGCTAGTTTTGAAATCCCAATGGCTAACATAATTCTAAATGGGGATAGCCTGTAATCTTTTACTCTTAGATTTGTTAGAACACAAAGATGTCCTCTATCACCACTCTTATTCTATATGATTCTGGAGTCATTTGCTGGAGCCATCAGAAAAGAGAAAAAAAAATAAAAGGAATAAGAATAGGTAAAGAAGAAGTTAAGGGGCCGGGGAGATGGCTCAGTAGAATTAGCACTTCTCTGACAAGTGCAAGGGCCTGAGTTCAATCCCCGGTTTTGAAAAAGAAGCAGAAGAAGCAGAAGCAGCAGAAGCAGAAGCAGAAGCAGAAGCAGAAGCAGAAGCAGAAGAAGAAGAAGAGGTGGTGGCGCCTTGGTCTCAGAGAGGGCGAGCTTTAGTCAGCCGGTCTTTCTTCGCACGAGAGTCAGTCTGGTGATTGCGGGACGACCGAGGTGGTCTGTGGGCCTTGTGCGAGGTGCTGCTGCCACCGCTGCCTACTCACGGTACGAAGACAGCATTTGAAGAGTGTATCATGAATCCCAGTATGAAGCAGAAACAAGAAGAAATCCAAGAAAATGTAAAGAATAAGCCTGCACCAAGAAGAACTCTGAAGATGATTCAGCCTTCTGCAGCTGGATCTCTTGTTGGAAGAGAAAATGAGTTGCCTAAAGGCATATCCAAAAGGAAACATTCAAATGACCAGTTAGCACCTAAGACTTCAAGCTCTGGAGCAGTTATTGACCCAGAATCTGATGAAAATAAGAATCATGGAGGAGTCACCCAA
>NW_004524777.1:543742-548680 GCF_000260255.1 Octodon degus
GGCCCGAGGGGCTGGGAGAGGGTCCGGCCCAGGCTGCGCCTGGGCTGGGACTGGTCCCGCCTGCGCAGGGTAGCAGGAAACTCTCCGCACACTCCTAGTAGCACAATTTGTGATAGCTAACTCTTGGAAAAGCCAAGATGCCCATCACCTGAGAAATGAATGAAAAAACCTGGTATTTTTATACAATGGAGTATTACTCAGCTCTAAAGAATGACAAACTCGAAGCCTTCATATTTAAGTGGATGCCAATTGAAGATACATTTATAAGTGAAATAAACCAGGCCCACTTGTGTAAATATTGTATACTCTCCATAGTAAAAGAAGTCAAAAGAAGAAATACAAATAGAAATGTATAATACAATTAAAAGGAAAGGAAGAATTTGAGGATGAAACAATGAAGAGAGATCAAGGAGAAGAGCTAGGAAACATGAGGAAACATGAAAGAGGCAAGCCATACTGTTACATGTACAAGACCAGTAAGGCAATGATCCTGAGAATCTTCAAAAGATATTTGAATCTAGAAGTCAATTGGAAGGATTCTCACACTGACTAACTATATATGCTGACACCTGTGAACTAAGCAACTGCACTGAAGATGGCAATTTGTAATAGTGGGTTCATCCTTGGAGTGTCTGTCATTCTGGTCTTCTAAATACATGCTACTTGTCATGACATGCCAGCTGCTACCATACTGTCTTTCTGGCAGATGATTTTTTTAAAAGGAAGGGGGTGGTGAAATAAGGCATGAGCCAGGAATAAGAGTGTTGCAGGACTGTCCTGCTACAATGTTGTACATGGTTAGATTTCTGGATTTATATGTAAGGGTATATAATTCTTTATTCCTATTTTTTTAAATATATGCTCATTTTTCAACATATTCTGTAGGACTTAAAGTTTAACATATCAATACTTGATGAAAAATACCTATTCCATGATATTCCTATGATGTTTAATATTCAGACAGATAGTGAGGTTAAGCTCAACAGCCTACGTTGTATGGTAATAACAATAAGCTTGTCTTCTGGAGGTTAAGAACCTAAGTTTGCAGACCCAAAATTAGAGAAAAATGAGACCCACAACACAAGCCAGCATTTTGGCCTTAGCCTTCCAAGGTCAATTAAGACTCAGGACATATGAGAACCTGTACTGTAACATCATGTGACTCAGTTGTGTCCCAAATTTTCTGATGAAGTAGATTATGGGGTCACAGTGGAAAGTGATAGATGATGCAGAGTGTGCCTAAGGAGAGTCACATGGAGAGAAAACATTCTCTCAGGCTTTCACAGAGAGCAAATTTTCCAAACAATGGACATGACTATCCACATGGCTGACACTGACAAAGGATCTACAAACTGAGGTACAGGATATCAGGATAAATCGTGAGGTGATTTGACTGACCTTATCAGATCCAAAAGCTACAATTCTTGTTAAATAGGTCTTGCTTTATCTTGGTCTTAACTATCCAGCAGAAAAGTATAAAAACGAATATAAGAAGGAAAGCCTTGCTGTTATGTTGAGCTGTAGGGGACTCAGGTCAACAACTTCTAACTTTACGAGTCAAACAGAAGACCCAATACTATTATGGATTACTGGACTATTTTGGAATATTTTGCTGAGTTCATACATCTATAATATTTAAATGACGGAACTGAACAAAAAAAGGTGATATAGATGAAAGACCATTTTATATCTTTGTATTCAAAATCGTTAGGATGGATATATAGCTACATTCTCATAATTTGATGAATAGAAGGGTTTGTTCTAATAGTGTTTATAAATAGGATATCATGCCTGCATCTTGTACAACAAATAATCACTAGGAAGACAGTATGAAATATGTTAATTTTTGAAACTGTCCTACCAATTTTGTCTCAAACTGTCTCATTGCTATTTTTTCTCAAAGTAGTTAAGGGGGGAAAAAGAAAGCATAGAATATAAATGCTAACACATTCATCCACCTTATTTTCAATAACTGGGCCAAACATGTTCACAAAAAGAAAGATAATCTCTTTAATAAATTGTCCTGGAAAAACTGGTTTTCCACATGCCAAGTTCTAAAACTAGACCCTTGCCTATCATCATGCATAAAGCTCCAGTCAAAATTTATCAAAAATTTAAATGGTAAAATAGTAATTAAATCTTCTGGAGGAAAATATATGTAGAAATCTTAAATATATAGGGGTAGGTAGAGAGTTCATCAACAAAAATCAAATTGCATGGGTAATATTTAAAAGAATCCACCACTGGAATGTCATGTTTTTCAAAAATTTCTGCACTACACTGCAAATCTCCAACAGAACAAAAAGAAAACCCACAAGCTGTGAAAGTTATAGGTGACTGTTCCTCACACAAGTGCCTTTTATTTAGAAAATGTAAAGAAATTAAAAAATCAGCTCTCGAAAATTCAAAGACCCAATCCAAAAATATGTATCTGAGATGAATGTATACTTCTCAGAGCAAATGGCAAGTAATTATGTGAAAAATGTTCAATATCATTGGTCATTCAAGAAATGTAAATTAAAACTACACTGAGAATCCATCTCATGCTGGAAAGAATGGGTAACATGAAGTTAGCCAATAGGGCCAGCCAAATAGCTCAGCGAATTAAAGCACCTGTAAGCAGATGCAGGAGCCTTGGGTTCAATCCCTAGGCCTGCCATGCAAGCCCCGCCCCCCAGGGAGCACTGAGATGGCAATTGATACTGGGTGTGGTGGTGCCTGTAATCTCAGCTCTTGGGAGGCCATAAGAAGGTGTGTCACTATGAGTCCGATCTGGTAGTGAGACACTGAACACCCTGTAGACCCTTCCATACAAAACAAAAACGAAAGAAGAAGAAGAAGAAGAAGAAGAAGAAGAAGAAGAAGAAGAAGAAGAAGAAGAAGAAGAAGAAGAAGAACAACAACAACAACAACAGCAACAACAACAGCAACAGCAACAAGAGCAAGAGCAAGAAGAAGACAGCCAATAACAAATGCAGCTGAGGCTGTGGAGAAAAAGGAACTCTTCTGCACTGTTGGTGGGAGTACAAACTGATAGAGTCATTATAGAAATCAGTGCGTAGATTCCTTTAACAACTAGATATGGAGATCCCATTCCAGCCAGCTATTCTCCTGGTTATTTTTCCAAAAGAACTGCAAACCTCATGCTACAGCAATATATTTGCACCATGTTTGTAGCAGCTCAATTTGTCATATCTAAATCCTGCAAACAACTCAGATGCCCATCAACTAAGGAATGGAAAAAGAAGATACAGTATTTTTACATAATGGAGTATTATTCATCTATACAAGAGGATAAATTTGTGTCTTTTGTTGGTAAATGGATGCAACTAATCCTCATTTCTTTCTATGCCTCTTTACTTTCTCTTTGTTGTTGTTTATTCTAAGCCAAATTTCTCATCCTTCATGTCCCTCCTATAATTTCAACTCATATCCCTCATGGTCTCCCTACAAAAATCAGAATCTCATAGTTTTTACCTCTCAATAATTTAAGGTTAAGGTTTTTATACGATACTTTTTTACTTTCTTAATTTGAACTTACATGCCTGGAGGGAAGGACACAAGTCTATTTTTTTTAGTACATACTCTTAAGTAAAATAAATAACACCGGCATGTGCAAACATTGTATTATATCCTTCATGTAAAACTCTGAAAGAGAAAAATAGAATCTGAAATGTCCAATAGATACTGGGAAAAGAGATTGAACTCGTTCCAAAGGATAGAGTTCCTGAGTTCAGGTGCAGGACAGGAGAGGCAGTGAGGGAAAGATATATATATATCTTTCCCTCACTGCCTCTTATATATATATATGTAAGCAGGATGGTTTAGAGAACTGTCCTGTGTGTTTTTGCAGGTCTACAGAAAGAAAAAGTTAATGCTCAATTTGTTTCATCTCCTTTTTCAATTGTTTGTACTTTTTCTCTTCTTAATTTCTTTATTTTAATTTTTAATTTCACCCAAGTCTATGGTTAGTTTTGCTACAGCAACTTCACCATACTAAGTTACCTTTTTCCCAGAAACCTTTTATATTTATTTATTATTGTTATTGCTGATGTTATTATTATTATTTGCATTATAGGGGATTGAATTCCAAACCTTGTGCTTGCCAGGCAGGTGCTTTTTCTATTGAGCTATCTCCCCGGCCCCTTATTTTTTTAATTTTTTTTAATTGCTGTATTTGGTATAGGGTCTCACTGTGCAGTTTTACTTGTAGTGATCCTCCTGTTTTCAGCTTCCCCATTGCTTTAATTACAGACATGTTCCACCACACCTATTTTCTTATACATTTCTTTATTTGTTTCATTCCTCTTCCAATTTTATATGCATATATGTGGTATTATGACTAATTGGTTGGAAAACAATGCTATATATTACAACAAATACTGTGAAATTCATATTATTTTACTAAGTAAAAATCTGTATCATTTTTTCTGTCTTAATTAGAATTTGTCCTCTCTTTAAAGATAAAAATAAATAAATAAATAAATAAATAAATAAATAAATAAATAAAATGAAGTGCCTTTTACTCTTTTTTTCTGAGCACTCTTGTTGTCATGCTGTAAATTTGACCAGCTATCAATGAACTCTCCAAGTAACCTTATACCCTTATCTTTATTGAAACAGAAGAAAAAATTAACCCTGTAATTGTAGCCTAAGAATTTACAAAGCAAAAGAGTTTTAAGCAAATCAGTTAAACAAAAATACCAATTCCAGTTGGTTTGCTTGAAAACCTACATAAACAGTTTTCTATGAAAATCTCAAAAAGAGCCAAAAGACAAAAAATTTTTGAGCTCAAACAAAGCAACAGCAAGTGTTATAACTGGTTACTAGAACAGTTGAATAGATAGATGGACAAACATACTCAAGAAAATTGCATTTACCAATTGACATGCAGTATTGTAATTTAAAGCCCCCATCTTATCATTTTTCCAGTGGTCA
>NW_004524777.1:548780-549800 GCF_000260255.1 Octodon degus
TTTCACTTTCATTTCATGACCAACATCTTTTCTTTGATATTTACTCTGTATAGAGTGTCATGATAATAGTATGACAGATAAACAATTGAATCTTGATCTAGGTAGGAGTCATTTGGATATATTTTTTAACAAAAAATAAAAGAAAGGCTATTGGTTGATGTATAGAGTTACAAACATTGAGTTGAGGGACAATGGTGAAGTTTGCTCTCCCTCTAAAGCAATCTTTGAATAAATTACACCTGTATCACTGATTTATTCCCCAATTTATGTTTCTTTTTTTTCAGTAGCCCCATCTTCACCTTATTCATCACGCATATTATCAAAAGGCACATTAAATCCAAATTCTCCTGCTGGATATTTTACATTTTCTCCATTCAGTCTCCCAATAACTTCCCTCCTTAGTCTTCAGAATGAAACAATCATAGTATTCAGACCTTGGATCTTACAGAGACTGCTGCCCTTTTATTCTCTCCCACTCCTAACTTTGTCCTCATTTCTTTCTCTGCCTCTTTACTTTTTTCTATTTTGTTGTTTATTCTAAGCCAACTTTCTCATCCTTCAGGCCCATCCTATAACTTCAACTCATATCCCTCATGGTCTCTCTACTAAAATCAGAATCTCATAGTTTTTATCTCTCAATAATTGAAGGTTAAAGTTTTCATACGATACTTTTTTACTTTCTTAATTTGAACTTATATGCCTGGAGGGAAGGAAACGAGTCTATTCTTTTTAATACATTTTGCTAATTTTTCATTTTTTGATCTCAAAAATTAGGACTCACAGTTAGACATTGAGGGTGTAGCTCAAAGTGATTTTTTTGCTTCTTAATGTATGGACTTTTCTGGAATGTTTAAATAGGTTCAGCAGTTATGGTAGGAAATTTGAACTGATTTCACAACAGACAGTTGTACCACAAATTAGATAAAAAAGGATACACAGGGGCTGGAGAGATGGCTCAGTGGTCTAAAGCACCTACTTGAAACAAGCTTGGCAAAGCACAGGGACCGCGGTTCGATCCCC
>NW_004524777.1:551318-571530 GCF_000260255.1 Octodon degus
TTAAATTAAATTAAATATTTCAAAATAATATTCAAAAATAGAAATTAAACTGTGATTCCAACTAAGAGGCCAGAATGTAGTGTATCACTTGTAAGAATATGTAATCAATTCAGAGTACTCACATAGTATTTGATTAGGTTAAGATATACAAAAATATCAACTAAGAAAAAGTTTTCATGATAGTAAAGAATTACAAAGAATAAAACATAACATAAGTATTCAAATGTAAAATATATGACCAGCACTTCTAACAGTTTGGTGATAGGGAATTGCACAAAGTTCTAGTATGTTGTGGATATAACAGTGTCCAAGAGGCTTACTGGTAGCCCAGACAGAATCATGACCCTTAGGGTGCAGGAGGAGGCCATTTGTGGAGTATGCTGATGGAAATATTTTGCTGCTGCATGCAAAAGAAAAATTTAAAGACTCTGTTGTGTACTTCTTTCTCTCCTGTGTTTAATTGTTTGCCCTATTTGGTGGATTCTTTCCATTCTCATTCGTGGAGCTGTGGTAATTTTGATCACTCTCTAGAATATTTTTTAGATGTCTGTGTACCGTTGGCTTTTTTGTCATGGAATTCTTTAGTTGGTATTTGTCATGGAAGTATTTCAATTCTCCATTAAACTTTAAAGAGGCTTTTGCAGGTTATATCAGTCTGGGTTGTAATTTATTTTCTTGAAAGACTTGAAGTACTGTGCTCTATCCTCTTCTTGACTTGATGGTTTGTGAAAAGAAATCTATCATTATTCTGATGGATTTCCCTTTAAATGTGATCTTGTTTGTTTGTTTGTTTGTTTGTTTCCCCTCTAGTGGCTTTTAGTATACTGTTCCTGTGAATTTGTGGGATCCTGATTATTATATGTCTGGGTGTGATTTTAATTGGATTGATGCTCTTTGGAGTTCTATATGCTTCAGTTACCTGAATGTGAGAATGTTTCCCAATATTTGGGGAATTCTTTTATATCATTTGTATTGACTCCTTCATTCTCACTGATGGCTATTAGTCTTACATTGTTCATCTTTGCACTGTCTTGCAGATGTTGAATTATTTTTTCTTGTATGCTAGTTGTTTTTCAGAGGTCCTTTCTTACCTTTTCACTAGCTGTAGAGGTGACCTCAAGGTCTGAAAGTCTATTTTCACTTTCATTCAAATGGTTTTGCCAACTTGTGATTGAGGTTTTAATTTCCTGTACATCTCTGAATCTGCTTCATGCATTCTATTTCTTTTCTATTTTGCTCATTTAAGTATTACATCATTTATATATTCTCTATTTTTTATTTGTGTCTTCTTTAGAAGCACCTAGTACTTCTTTCATTATAGTCATCATTTTTTTACTTCAGAAATTATTTCTAATCTGATTTCCTCTATATCTTTCTGTCATTGTTTCTTTACTTCAGATGCTATTATTTCAGAGGTTTCATGTGTGTAACTTCCAATTTCTTATATGTTAGTGTCTCCTGAATTTGTTCTTGGTTGGCTTGGGGCCTGAGAATGCATGTTGTTCCTTCTCTTTGTCATCTTGCATAGGACTATCTTCAGAAATTTGTTTAGAGCTTTGCTAGAGTTATTACATTAGCACCAGGTCTAGCTCTATGAAGTTCAAATTTGTCCAGTTGGGTGTGGCTTGGACTTGGCTATTGTGGTCCACTTCTTCCTGTGGTAGCACTTGTAAATGAACGCTATGCCACTCTGGAAAGATGTTCTGCTCCTGGATCAACTGGGTGGCTTTTGTCTGTAACCTTTCTTCAGAAATTCCTGCCACAGGGTTCCACACTAGGTGTGTCTGATGGAGGAAGTGCTACACACACCCCTCAATTGGGCTGGCTTGAGTGTATCTGTTTTACATATTTAAAGGCTTCCCACTGTTCTTGGGATAGATAACTCCTCAAAGTTTTACTTTCCTCCTTTCTCTCAGATTATTCTCTCTTCTGTCTAGCCACATCTCAGTTCTTCCATTTTATTCTGCCACAGGACTCTGGCATATGTGTTCCTCTATGGAGAACACTGTATCCTTTCTGTAATGGTTGATACATTGTGTCAACTTGAGAAGATTAGAATTTTAACTGATCCCCTCAGCAAGGATCCAGAGCCTTTACTTTGTAAACATCCTCATCCTGTACCAGAAGACAGCATGGAGATTGTGTGAGTGTTACACCTGCCCTGGGGTGCTTGTGGTGAAAGCCTGCTTACAATATAAAATATAGGCTTGCGCTGCCCTTCAGGTCTTGTTGCTTTTGGTATTTTCTGCCACCTTGAACTCTTGCCCCTGCACCATGTCATTCTACCTTGGAGGTAGCTGATTGTGGAATGATAACTCCTCAAAGCGTAACCTCAATAAACCTATGCTTCCTTCATTTGGGGTGATTGTTATTTTGTCTCAATAACAAGAGAAAAGTGAACAACACATCATCACCATGTTTTCTAAAAGAAAATATAAGCACCTAGTTCAGTAATCATGTAATACACCACTTTAATCCTTTTAGAGAACTTACACAATGCCTAAATCTATTTGGGTTAGTCTACATGAATTGTTTCCAGAAAAGTTTTTGGACTGCAACATATCTCTGTTCCAACAACACAGATCTGGATCACATTTAGAGCAACTTGT
Organism: Octodon degus; assembly: GCF_000260255.1. Lineage (NCBI taxonomy): Eukaryota > Metazoa > Chordata > Mammalia > Rodentia > Octodontidae > Octodon > Octodon degus. The sequence goes on from NW_004524777.1 coordinate 553,928, forward strand.
GATTTATAAATTCTTTTCTATATAATTGACACAAAGGTGTCTCAGAAAGGACTTATGTTATGAGTTTAGCCCTATGGCTTGTGATTTTTAACAATTAACTAGTAAGCATTCTTATAAATTCTTCATCTGTAACAATTTAATTTTCACAACTCTTTGAGGTAGCTGGTATTTTTATCCTTACTTTAAGCTAGTGTGAGACTTAGAGAGGTTAAAGATCTTACACAATTTCAGGCAGTTACAAGGCTAGGATGTCAGCCTCATTTTCACCTTTGCATTATACACTTATGTCAGTTTTACAGATGATGAAACTAGGACCTTGAGAAGCAAAATAGCATGTCCTTTTACCCAAGACATTTGTCTTCCCACTAAGAAACAGTATTAATCCCCTCATCTGTATCCTGCCTTTGGAGACCTGACCTGACAAGACAATATTTTTTTCAATGAGTAAACACAATATAACTTTAAAAATTGAAGTTATTACAGTATATATTAACAATTTTTTATATTTCATTAATTTTATTGAGAAACAAACAGCAATGAGACAAGATTGACAAGATTGAGGAAACTGCAATTGTTTAAGACAGTGGTTTGACTTCAAATTCTTTCTGTATTATTATGCATCCTTAAAACTCTGGAGAGGAAGATGCTTTCTGTCTGAATCTGAGTTTCTTCAACCATAATATGATTATTATTTAAAAGGTTAAATCTCATACCTTTTCCCTATTCTAAGTCAGTATACAAATTATTTATAGACTTTTGTTTTAGTTTTTAAAGTCTTTGTTTTTGTATTGCTTTCTATAACAAATATGCGTTCATAGAAGTATAAGTTCTCTAAATGTTTTGTAGTATTCTTTACAAAAGGGAGTGTCTGTAGAGTTCTCATGGCTCCATTGATCTGAAGGTGACCTGCAAAGCATACTGACTCCAGTTTCAAAGCCACTAATCTAAAAGCTCTCTTCAACGTCCCTCTCTCCTCTGGCATTTTAGACTCAAAGTAGTTGCTTTGATTGTAACAAAGCAAGTGTCCTGTCCTTGTTTTAGCTTAACCTGCACTAATAAGCAAAAGAGAACAGAAAAAATGAGAAGGGAAAATAGGCTGAGTATATCTTTTGAATTCTCTAAGACCCTTTACTTATTTGTAAGGAAAAGAAACTAGAGTAAATTCAAGAAATTACATATCAAGAAGTCAGTTACTGGTACAAAATAAACAAATTCTCCAACTTTTCCACAATATTGTCTTCCTAAAATTATCAAATCATACCACCTCACTAAGTGTTTGAGGTGAATGAGGCACAGAAAGAGACAAAAAGCCAAAGAACTGGGGCACCCTGTTAATCTGAGAAAGTTGGACAAGAAATATCAAACTTGTAGACCTCAGTTTCCTCATTTCTGAAATGAGGAGAAAAAAAATCACTGCTGTATCCCTGAGTTTTTATGCTAGTCAACTGAGGCAATGACTGAACTGCTTGTGTGAAAAGTAGTGGAAAGAGTATCAGACTACTGGTAATCTAAAGAGGGGTGAGAATGTGATGTGGTGGTAGAGATTAAAGTGCAGTCAAACAAGGGAAAAACCATAGAAAGGAGAAGTGGAATCTCAAGGACAGACTTTCTCTTGCTACTTATTGGTTTGGACTATTTGGGTTTACGTATAAGTAACTGAAAACCACATTTATGTCATTTAACAAATACATAGTATTTACTTTATAACAAAGATTGCTACAAGTTTTTTCTTTTACAAATATTAAGTCAGTTAATCCTCCTAATAACCTTACAAAGTTAGTTATAGTATCATTCACCTTTTACTGATGAAGGAATGGAGCTTCAAAGACAAATTGCACAGAAGTAAATTTATTCAGGGTCATTCTGTGGCAGAAAATAAAGATGAACCTAGGTCACCTGCTTGGAAATCTACTGTCTCTACTTTTTTTCTAAGTCATAAATGTTATTTAAATAACTTCCAATGAGAACAAAACAGACCAATTATTACCACTTTTTCATAATACCAATGAGCCAAGCCAGGGAGGGCAAGCACACCTGCAACCAGCTACCAACCACTGTGATGGGCAGGAACTGAAGGAATGTGGCCCTGGCCCTGGCCTGCTGCTGGAGGAGTATCCATGGTGGAATGAGTGTTCTTGATGGTCTCATCAATGGACACAATCAGGCACATAGCCTCAGGGGCTGCTATCAGGGCACTGATTCACACCATAGCTGGGTCCCACATGAACTTCAAAATTGTCAGTAATGTCTACATTGTTGATGTCCACCCCATACCACATGCCACCCTGGGCATGCTGAGCCCATAATTTGTTCAGGATGTTTGTGGCATCAAAGCCAGCATTGTCACATAGCTGGTATGGGATAATCTCCAAGGCATATGCCCTGATCAGTAGCTGCTGTTTTCCTGGGATAGTTCTTGAGTAATCCCGAACATACTTAGAAAGTTACATCTCTATGGCTTCACCACCAGCCACTATTGAGTCTTTCTTGATGGCCCTCCTGACAATCATGATGGTGACATGCAGAGACCACTCATTCTCCTCCATGAACTGGTCAGCTCTGCTATGGAGGATAAAGGTACAAATCTTGGTCTTGAGGAAGCCAGTGAAGAAATTATACCTTATACCTCCAATCTGGGTCTCTTCGAGCAGCTGGCAGTGGCCTAGCACATCTGCTGATAGAGCATTTACACTGGTCTGGATTGAGCCTCCTCAGGCCATCATTGTCCTCTTCAAATCCTCCTCAGGCACACGACCAGAGCTGAACATGTCCCTATCAGTGAAGTACTGGGTGGCCACATCTCCAATAGGGAGTTTGGAGAAAAGAACTTTGGTTTCAGCATTATAGATCTCCTCTACCTTGTCATAAATAATGTTCCATTCAGCACCAATGATTGCCTGATTATCTTCTACCACGTGCACTCTGATTTCATCATTGTCTTTCTCAACTTTCAGCTTGAGTTCAACATTTAATAAGGTAATTGTGGGTTTATTGAACTATTTTGGTTGCATTTCAAATCTAGTGTAAGAGAAAGTCTTCTTAAATGCAACACCAGGCACCAGTCAAAACTCCTCTAGGGCCCCACCCTGTACCTTCTTGATTCCAAACATCTTAAGCTGCAGCAAATCATCTAGCATCATCACAGCATCAACCAACATCTCAGCAAAGAAGGCTTTCCACTGGGAGATCAACTTGGAGCTCAGAGCCATCATGGTATACTTCTAGAGCAGGTTCTTCTGCTCCACTTTATCTTCCTTCTTCATGGTCACAGTGTTCTCCTTGATCTTGTTAATTGCCAACTGTGTAGCTCTACAGAAATCTCAGATAATGATCTGGGGGTGCAAACCTTGTCCCATGTAGGGTTTCATCTGCTTCACAAACTCTGCAGCCAGCAGTGTTACAGAGGAGATGCCATCACCAAACTCAGCATCTTGAGATTTGGAAGTGTCCTCCAAAGTCTTTGCTGCAGGATGGACAACATTGAGAAGTTTCAAAATTGTGTCCCCATCATTAGAAATTGTTTCTTTGACTTGGCCATCTACAATAAGCATGTCCATGTTACAGGGACTTAGAGTGGTTCTTACAGCCTTGGCAATCACCTGGCAGGTACTGATGCTACTCACAAGCTGAGGGATGCCTTGGGAGCTGTCAGTCCCCTTTTTCAACAGTATAACTGGTGTGGGCATAATTTTGGCAACTTCTTCAAGGGCTCACTACTCTGTTCTCCTCTATGCTCTCTACTGCAACACATTATCTTGTTAGATGACATGGGCTGTGTCAAGTCAAGGCCCAGATACTAGTCTAAATTTTGTCTTTAGAAAGATTTTAGCAATCTTTGACTAGTCCTTCTGAATCAGTCTTTCAACCTGCAAAAAAAGATTTCCCTTTGTTTTACCATTTATGGACCTGTAAAAGCCCAGAATTACTTTCCCCATCCCAGAGACATTTTCTCAAGCAGCAGCTTGGCTTTATTACCTCAGATTTACACTTAACTTGACTCATTACCTTCAGGGAATAATGCTCTCTCAGTCTCAAGAGAATTCTAAGAGAACAGATGACATTTTACTTTTAGAACCACTAGATGCCTCAGCAAGAGTACAGCACCAGGAAAGTTCATTTTGCTGTTCTTAATTTAGATTTAATGAGATAATTACTGAGTGTTATTTAAATATTATTGGGTTATTAAAAGCACTAACAAGTTCTTTCCTTTCATCCTGTTTGTGTGCTGTCTATTTGGGAACAGAATGTGATTGAGCAAACATTATTGAACAGATTTTTTAACTTGTGCTACAAATGTTAATTTATTTTTGAGAGGCGTCTAATGTTATTGCCTCCATTTGCCTACATGACCTGAGGCATATTAATTAAACTTGGTGAGCCTGGGTAAGCAAGCAACGAGGAGGCAATCTCCTTGATCACTTGAACACACAGTTTGTCTTTTAAAGCAGTGGAGTGTGACATAGTATGTACACAAGCTTCCACCTTGTTCAGGTGTGAAAAAACATATCAGAGAAATGAAGGGAACTGTCCATGGGCCCACTGTCAGTGGCTGATCAGGAAGCATCAATATTATACTGGGGGCCTTTTGAGGATAGCTAATTAAGTCTAATTTATTTAATACAGTCTCCTAAATTGATCATAAAATCAGGCCCAAAATGACATTGAAAAATATTGTGGAATGCTTCAACAACATACTTTAGATTGCTTGATTTCCAAATGTATATATTTATTCACCTATAATTGTAAGTGGCCTTGCAAATTATATTCTCGTAGAAGTCTAATATCTAAAAGAAATCAAGCTATAAATAAGATTTTTTCTTTCAGGCAGAGACATGAAATTTTCCTACCTATGACAATTCTCACAATCCTGCTACTAATCTTCAAGATCCAGACTCTGATAGCTCCCTATAGGTAAGTGCACCCATAGTGGTTGATGGGTTGCAGGAAAGTAAAGGACCCATGGTTGCCAAATCAGTGTAGCAATAACCATTATGCTTTTGTTACGTCTCAATTGCTACACAACAGGTTATCCAAAATTTGGCATCTTAAAATGGCACATCTATTGTTTTGTGATTTTTGATGTTCAGGAAGCTGGTTATAGACTTAGCTAGATGCCTCTGTGTCAGGGGGTTGGGATAGTTGTCACAAGCTATGACTTACATAGGGTCAGCTTCTAAGCTTACTCAACTGGTCATAAGCATGACTTAGTTCTTTATGAAACTTCAGAAATGAGTCCTCAGTTCCTTGCTAGCTGTTAAACAGCAGTCTCTTTAAATTCCTAGCTATTTGGACCTTTCCTTACAGCAGCTCACAAAAAAGCAGCTTGCTATTTGAACTGCAGGAATGTTTTCTTTACCTCATTGGATTTTAAATTTCAAAAATTTATATAGAAACAATAGTTTCAGACTTTCTGGAAAAGTTTAAAAATTTGGCAACCTTGTGTTCTTATTCTATATAATAGTATGGCTAGAACTAAACAGAACTTTGATGAGACACATCCTCACCAGATGATGATAGTTTTTGCCATTCACAAAATATCAACATATGATCCTTTATTCAGCCTACATTAAGTTGACATTACTTGTTTGTGCCATATAAACATCTCCATTTTTTAAGAGATCTTCAATTTTATCCCTGTATTTAATATATTGTTCTCCGTCATTATTCCTAGGAAATTGTGACCATCTCCCAAGATTGTATATCTAGCAAAATGATTCTTATTGGTCCTTGGAATATCAATGTACATAAGTCTTTCAAAAATTCATATGCACGATATCTGATAGGAAGCTGGAGTGAGAAAGGATGAACTGCTTCTGTTATAGGGTAACAATATTATTAAGCTTCTCTACTGGAGGATTAACAACTTATGTTTGCAGACCAAAAATTAGAGAAAAAGAAGGGTTGCAAGGACAGCAACCATTTTGGCACTAGCCCTTCAAGGTCAGTGAGAGCTCAGCACATAGTAGAACCTGTGCTGTGACATCCTGTAACTCAGTGGTGTCCTAAATTTTCCGATCAAAGGGATTATAGGGACAAAGAGGAAAGTGATGGATGATGTAGAGTGTGCATAAGGAGAGTCACCTAGAGAGAAAAAAGTCTCTCAGGCTTTCACAGAGCGCAAATTTTTCAAGCAAAGGCCATGACTCATCCAGATAGCTGACACTGACAAAAGATCTACCAGCTGCTGTACATGGTTTCAGGGTAATCCTGAAAGGATTTGACTACCCTTGTCAGATACAAAAGTTACATTTTTAGTTATATAGGTCTTGCTTCAATTTGGTCCTAACCACCCAGCAGAAAAGTATAACCACAATATATAAAAGGTAATGCCATATCAATATGCTGAGCTGTAAAAGGCTCAAGTCAACAACTCCTGACAATTGCCAATTCTGCTGATATCCAGCAACTATTATGAACTATTGGACTATATTGTCTTATTGTGCTAAATTCAAGTACCTACAATATTTGAAATGGTTTCAAGTATAAAAAGGTTCTTTAAAGACTTCTCCAAATACAGCTTCCCTAACAGCAATGGAAGATCCATCTCTGACAAAAGAAAACAAAAAAGGGCAATATAAATGAAAGACCATTTTGGAGTGAAAAAATATGTGTATACAAAATAGTTAGGAGACATATATAGCAACTTTCTCTTAGATCAATGAGAAGAAAGATTTTTACTAATATTGTTTACATAAGAGATATTGTCAGTATCTTGTACTGTGAATAACTATTATGAAGACAACAATATGAAATGTATTAATTATTGCAACTGTCCTACTAACCTGTTTTGAAACTGTCTCATTGCTATTTATTTCTCATTAAAATTATTTTAAAAATTTTTTAAATGAAAAGAACATAGATTATATGAGAAGGTCATAATGATAGACAATGCAGTGGTAGATGCCTTCAGTTATGTTATTTATGACCGATTGCAAATATCACCTTCAAAGTTGACAAGTAAGGGGGATTTAAGTAACATGTCTTTCTAAACAGAGTAGCTCAGGCCTATAATCCTGCCCCTGTGGAGGTTGAGGTAGGAGGAATACTGAGAGTTGGAGGCTAGCCTGAGCTATATGGTGAGTTCAAGTCCAGTCTGAAGTGCATAGCGAGACCCTACCTCAAAAAAATATGTCTTGTTGTGTAAGAATAGGACTGAGGGCTAGAGCACCAGCTTTGAATAAGAAGGAAAATTGCAAAGCTGTGGCAAACAACCTGGGTGAACTTGATATGATTTTGCCAAATTTGGGTTGTTTTAATAACCATGATAATATTAACAGCTTTATTGCTTTTAAGAAATAACAACTTTCCCCTTTCTCTATGCTGACTGATTTTTAAGAAATAGGATTAAAACCTGGATGAAATGTGGGTATGGGAATACAGGCCTTTTTTCCTGCATTGGAAAATTCTGTCTTCTCTGTTGAACTCTTTGATGCTGAAGACCGAGATAAACACATTATTCTTTTCTGGATCTTTGTGACTTTATTCATTCATTTGGAATTTGCACAAATTTAGAGATTCTTAAACAGAGTTCATGACTAGAATACAGAGTGAAGAGAATCCCATGGCATCTTATGGAAAATTATATTCATTACATTTTACTTTATTTTATTTTGAAGAGTGAAAACAGAAGCAAAAGCAAATAGAAAAAATGACAGAAACAGGCTAACATACAACAATACATGTTACAGATTTTCAAAACAGGATTGACATACTATTTTTTTTCATTTTAATAAGGAAAAAGATAAAATAAAAATGAAACAGTTTCAAGACAGATTAGTACGACAGTATGAATTTTAATTGATAATTGTTAAAGACAGTGATGACTATGTTGATCATTATACTTATGAAAAATTTTACAGTTGGCTAGTTTTCCATTTTTATTGCTTCTTGAATTCTTGATAGGCCTAGGATGGGCTGGGAAAATCATTCTTTATTTTACATGTATGTTAACTGTAACTCAGGCAAAGCATATATTTTCTGTTTTCTTCCTCGTCAACACAAATTTATCCATAAACAATCACACATTTTTGGATAGAAATGAATCTTAATCAAATGAATTACTTAACAGGGATTAGGTTAGGGGAAGCCTTTGGTCTGGCACAGTCTCCAGTAGCCTTCTGAAGCCACTTAAAGTGTAATAAATTGTGAAAGTAAATCAATGTAATTATCCAAAAAATGCAGTTTAAAGATAAGCCTTTTAGTTCCTTATAGATTTCTATAAGTACCACTCCTTATGTGGAGAATCTGGAAACACCACTGGAAGCAGGGAGTGGGCAGAACTCAAAGCTTGCCTACTGCTTTTTCCCTTCCTTTTCTGTACTCAGCACCCTCATATTATCTGCTGATTTTGATATAATGCCTGCCAGAAGTAGTTTCTAAGATAATTTTTAAAGACTAAGAAATAGTAAAAAGAAAAGTATTCAAAACAGTACAAAATTTCATTAAACAAAGTAATAGGATTTCAATAATAGTTGCTGTATTGCATGATGTGATATTCAAATTAGTTGCTCAGGTTACCAGATATAAACCTGCAAAATTGGTTTAAAAACAATGAAAAGTTACAATAAATTAAAAGGAAAAAACAAAAACAAATTTTAAGCATTAACTGCTCCTTTCAAATGATCAGCAAAATCAGCAGTACAATTGTCCAAACATCCTACATGTATGCAAATATACCTTTTACTATTCTTTTTTTCCTTTTCTTCATCCCAATTTTTCCTTCCCATTTAACAAAATTTGAGCCTCAACTGTGAAGGACCTCTGACAGGAAGCTGTAGGCTTGCTTTGTAATTCTGAGAGCAAGGAGACAGTTCTGCTTGTGAATAGAGAATGAAAGAGCCACAGAAGAATGAAGGTTCTGCTCTCAAGAAGACTAAAGTTTTTAGGGATCAAAGTAAGAATAAAAGGAGAGGCCATGGACTTTACCTATGTTTATTATATAACCAGTTGCCCATTATGCCAGGGATCAGACACAATGGGCATAGAATTATGGAGAAGCAAATGCTCTGACCTTGCAACTACAGGTTAGACTTGCAATGGCTGCACAAAGGATTTAATTTCAGTTTTCTCAGTAGAGAGCCTGAGCCTACTGGAATAATAAAACTCATTGCTGGGCCTTCTTTGCACTTTATTCCCCTTCTCTCCTTGAACTGTAGTCCCATACCAGGAATTAACCTAACAGGTAATTGATCAGACCTCAAATAAAGCACCATGTCAAGATCTGAACCAAATGCTTTAGTGGGGACAAATGAGCTTTAACAGATGAAAGTGATGAGGAGTAAATGACATTCCAATACCTATGAGGAACAGCTGAAGGATGTGACACTATTTGGCTAGAAAAAGAGATTACTCCTAGGACTATAGTATCTAAAAGGCTTCTGGGAGGCTTCCCATAATATAAGGAGGACATCTGATATCTGGTTAGTCCAAGGAACAAAGCAAAAACCTGAGGATTCACTCATAAGAAGTTTAAATTCTGCAAATTATTTCCCCTTAGAGCAGCACATGGTCAAAATGGGCCATATCTGTGGACCAGTGTTCACCATGACTAATGATTTGAGCAGGGGAGTAGATCATATCTTTACAAGTATACTGAAACCTCAAGATTTATTTATCTGTAATCATACAGGTACTAAATGGTGAATTGAAGGCTTGAAATTCATGAATACAAATGACTCATGTCCTTTTGATCCAAAATCTTGCCTTTTTAAAAATATATTTTACTGAAGGCTCTACGGTGTGTTCAGAGTCTCACTACTAGATCAGACTCATAGAGATTCTCCTGTTTACAGCTTCCCAAGTGCTGGGATTACAGGTGCATGCCACCATGCCCAGTCTCAATTGCTATCTCATTGCTCCCTGGGGGTGGGGCCGGCATGACAGGAAGCTCAGGTATCAAACCCCCAGCCCTTGTGCCTCCTTGCAGGCACTTTAATCCACTGAGCTATTTGGTCAGCCCCCCAACTCTTGCCTTTTGTTCAGGAAGGTAATATAGCTCAGTCCCAAGCTATGGAATGTTTAAAAGATACTGCTTAAGGAAGATTTCATTCCTATTTCCTCAACACAGAAGTATGTCATCTCTTTTATGCTGTTGCTGCCCCCAAACTCCCACAAATAATCACACAAACTAGACATTAAAGATCAAAATTTGGTTTTTCTTGTTCCTCTTGTTTTCTCTCCAGCTTCCCTGATGTTCATTCAATAGTAGCTACTACAGAATGTGTGTGTGTGTGGGGGGAGAAATGGTATAGTGGTGAGAAGCAATTTTCCCCCTGGTGTAGGCTGGCCCTGAGATGAACTAAGCACCTACACTTTTCCTCAGAGATAAGGACTTACCTCATGTGCACTCATTGTTTAAAAAGCTTTAGTTTACACTCATTTAATTTTCTTACTTGTGACTGAAAACAAAAAAAAAATAAAGGAGGGAGAACAAAGAGAAAACAACATAGAAAGGACTAAAGGGGAGGTGTGGAGCAGGCACTAAAACTACTGCTATCTAACCAGACAACAGTGATACTGCATGTTTATGGGCTTTGGTTGCCATGGAGACAGTTATATAACTCCAACTGGTGGTGAAATTTCATACTGTTTGTGGTGGCAAGTGATATTTCAGTCACTTAGGACTACTTTAAAAAAGAACAAATGAAGTAGCTAAGGGGCCCTTTGTCTTGCTGGCTACAACCTGCACTAAGTTTCAGCCCTTCATACCAGTCATTTTCGAGGTTTCTGTGCATAGCAAAATGTTCCCAATTATTCTCTGAGTAGAGCTAGGTACTTACACTTTTCCTTGACAAAGAATGGCAAAGAATAAGTATGAAAACAAAATGAAATACCAATAAATAAGTAAATGAATAAATCATTTAAAAGCCCCTTTTGAGGCAAAAAGTTTCAGCCTGGAAAGCTTGTGTTTGTTCAGTGAAATTATTAGTTGAGGGGAGGCATCTATTCCCTAGCAGTCTTCAAAGGCTGGGTATGATTTTTATGTTCTGAATCTGTCTCTGTCTCTTTCATTCTCTTTCTATCTCTGCTTCTCTGTATCTGTCTCTCACACTTACATTCAATGTCACCCTCCTTAAACACACTCACACACTTGCATGCTCATATAGATTCCTATCTACACATTCTGCACCTGTAGATATACACATTTGATTGCACACAAAATTTATTCACGGTGAAATATACATTGGCTTGAATATACACTTTCATTCATTCACATGTGTATATTGTCATGCTTCCACATAATTCATTTATATATTCCCAAATACACAGGCATCTAACACACAGAGAAAGGTGAATTATATGAAATTGTGAATGTTAAAGTGCTTTCAATTTATTTAAAAAGAATTGGTCCAGGGAAATAGCTTAGTAGAATAAGCTTCTTTGGCAAGTGCAGGGTCCTGAGTTCAATCCCTGGTACTGAAAAAAAAAAAAGAAATTGTGATGTCATATCAACCAATCTATGTCTTTACATTAACATTTAAACTCTCTCACTAACTCTTAGAATCTCACTAACTCACAGGTTAGTTCTCTCTTCAATTCCTTTTTCTGCATTTCCAAGTAATCAAGTAAGTCTTTTTTTTTAAATGAGAGGGCATTCTTTTTTTTATTTATTTATTTTTGCAAAGCCAGGGATTGAACTCAGGCCCTTGCACTTGCCAGGCAAGCGCCTATTCAAATGAGCTATTTCCCCGGCCCCTCAAGTAAGTCTTTTACAAGTAACCACATTAGAAAAATACCTGTAGCTTTCACTTGTTCATTTTCACACATATCTCATCATGAATTCTCCTTATTCCTTCCTCTGCTTTTGCACATTCAGTCATGCATACTCATCTACACACACTGACATGATTAAGTCTCTCACATATACAAATTTATATTATCTATTTCTAACTCATATATGCTCATTATGGAAGCACCCTTCATTCAGGATTTTACTGTGCATCAAGTGCTAGTTTTCCATTTATGATCTGTCTTTTTGTTTTTGATTTTTTTTTTGGCAGAACCGGGATTGAACTCAGGCCCTTGCACTTGATGGGGAAGCACTTATTCTATTGAGCCATCTCCTTGGCCCCTCCATTTATGATCTTCCTGTTTGCTGGGGTTTTTTTGTTTGTTTGTTTTGTTTTGTTTTTTTTGGAACCAGGGATTGAACTCAGGCCCTTGCACTTGCCATCCATTTAGGATCTTAATAGATCCCCTGGAGCCAAATTTGTAAGGAATCAGAAACATAAGTATTATTCCTATAGACATATAATCTAAGGGACAGAGAAAGAAAAGTGACATGGGTTTGCATAAGTATTAAATATAGAATGTAATACAAAATAGTTTGGTAACAAATTCAGTACTATTTTCCCCATGGTATCTGCCAGTCATGAGTAGAGTTAATTTAGGTATAAATACTTTACAGGAAAGATAATCTTCTGCTTCTGCTAAACAAAGTTGGTGGTAATGATTAGTATTTAGATATTTTTTGTTCCTGTTACTAGCTCATTTAGCACTAGGGAAAAAATCATTCCATTTACCTGGATTAGCATATTCTTCTCAAGTGGTGTTCATTCTATTTCTCAATTTTTCTAACATTCTTCTACATTGTCTTTCTTGTCTGATCAGTTAAAAAGTGTCATCATCTATTATATGGCATTCATTTGTCAAGGCTATTCATAGAGCAATAATAACTCAACTGTATGATGTAAAAGAAAAAAAGAAAACCAGAAGACCCAGTGTCTATCCTAATGCAGAAAAAATCTATGCTGGATTTATTCTAGATAAATTGAGAGTGACATAGTATATCCAGTCAATTGTAATTTCTTGGAAAATATTCCTAAAGGGATTCTGGAGTAATATAGTTCTGGAGTCAAACATGCCTGGAAATTTCTGGTATTAGACACTTTTTGGTTAAATACTAGAATGAGAAATTTCTTGTGTCAGAAATTTTGTATCTTCAAAGGTGTTAGAAGTAGTGATATGAACTAAGACATACTTCACTATAGGGAAAAGGTGGTGTGAGAAGCTGCATTCATCAGCCAAAACTTGAAAAGCAAGCTTCTTTTTGTCTTGCCAGATGCATTCTTCACTTTCCTTCAACTGAATCTTTGGCTCAAGAGAACAATTTGTACTTCAACAGGATCCAGTATCCTCAGGGTTCCTGTAGTGTTTGCTTGTGACAAACTGGCAGAATACATAAAAAAAAGTAAAGTGAATGAAATCAGGCTCTTTATTTTTATGGTTAATTTCCTGTTTTGACACTTTAAACTGGTTTCTTCTCCTTAACCCAATGCTATTTCTCCCCTCAAAGCAGCCATCTGCACACAATTTTGCTTTAGAATTTCAGTAACTCCATCCTTCCAACCTGTCCATCTTAAATGTAGTTATAAAGCTCAATAACAAAAGCTGCACTGTACGTTTTCATTGATCCACACCCTATTCATATTTTTGTATATAGTCTCCTCATTAAGTTGTCCTGAGTTATCCTAATTTGCATGTATTGTCTGTTTTCTTATGGGACCAACATGCAAGGGGAATTTTGGAAATCTATTGCAGGCCCTCTGAGTTTGACACAAATTAGAGAGAAGAGAAATTTGACTTGATTTTCTTTACAGCTAGAAAATATTGTCTTTGTTACTATGGGTTTTAAGTGGTAACATCACAAAGTAACTTTTAAGCAGTATGTAATGTATCTGAGAGCCTTCCTAACCCACAAACTTATTTTAGAGTGATGCAGCTCCATACTTTATTGAAGTGTGCCCTGTCATTTCAGCTTTCTTTCTACTTCTTGTTCCATGAACTGGGCCTAAGTCCTGACTAATAAATTTCATTGAGACATATATTTTCACTACTGGCTATGAGAAGGACCCAGAGAAAAAACTTCATTGATAACACCTCAAGTATCTGTTTGAAGGGGACAGATGCTGAGTGGTTCAAACATTTTCCAAGGACAAAAGCAAAGAAAAGGCTTTACATCCCAACAGCCAAAATTTCTATCAGTATTGCTTGAGCTTGCCCATGATGGTAATTAGTGTTGCCATCTAGTGTCAGAAAGGCAGAACCAGGGCCAGAAAATGAGAAATTTATTTGAAAAAGTTTGCACAAGTCAGGTTTGGAATGAAATGAGGACTCAGGAACCCTTGGTTCTTGCCATTGGCATGCAATACCACATCGTAACTAATGTCCCCAAACTATCCCATCTTATTCTGTCATAAAAGGTAGTCTTTGGGAAAAAGTGTTACTTGATCAATTTCTCCATCACTTAATAGTTCACCAGTGGTGTTGTTTTGTGAGCCAATGAGAAAACTGCTTAGCCATTTTTACCTTAAGTCTATTTCCTCTTCCATATTTCCAGGTAACATATTTCTCCTATCACTACTGGCTTTAAGTACATCAAAGATATTTCTATTCAATAAAATATATTTCAACTGACAATAAATGCTTCAGTTATCCTAACCACAACAAAGTGAAAACTAAAGATGGCATAATACATATCTCTCAGGCCAGACAAAAATTTTGGCTTTTATAATAGCAAATTGGTAGAAGTTGCTGTGTTTGGGCAAAGTACACTTGAAAATTATTACAGGTCATGCTCTACTGCCAGAGAATTGCAAAATACTGCTCTTTTCTCAGGTTTAAGTCATTGGAAAACAAAGATGAAGAAGAAGTGTTACAGCAATGATCCAAGGGCTTCTGGACAGAGTGGTTCTGACTTCTTCTGTGAACATGGCTCAAAATGAAAGAATTGAGTTTCAAGTCAGTATTTGTTCCACTCAATCACATTCTAGTGTAACCAGACTTCTCATGTAGCAGTTAAAAATAAAGACTCTTAAATTGGAATACTTTACTTCTAGTCTTAGTGCTATTTAGCCATGAGATACTAGCTATATATCTTGTATATATTACTGAGACATCCTGTGCCTCAGTTGTCTGATATGTAGAATGGTGATAAAATTCTGCATTATAAAGATGTGAAAATTAAATGAAATAATATGTGTAAAACATTTAGCTCAATACCAGGACTAATGCTAAATTCTACCTAAGAGAATATAGAAATATATCTATCCTAACTATTTTGAGTATACAGATACAAAATGGTCGTTCATTTGCATGCCCATTTTTTCTTTACTTTTGCCAGAGCAGGGTATGCCATTGTCATTTAAATATTATAGATGCATAAATTCAGGAAAATGTTCCAATACAGTCCAGTAGTCCATAATTGTAGTGGGTTTTCCATAAGACTGGCAATGTCAAAAGTTGTTGAATTCAGCCTTTTACAGCTCAGCATGAAAATCAGTGTGGAGAATCCTTAAAAACCAAGGACTGGAAATCCCATTCATACCAGCTATTCTCCTACTGTGAATTTTCCCAGAGGAACTGAAAACATCACATCATAGTGATATATGTGTACTTATGTTTATAGCAGCACAATTTGTGATTACCAAATCTTGGAAACAAGAAATATGCCCATCACCTGAGGAATGGTTGAAGAAGATGTGGTATTTTTACACAATGGAGTATAACTCAACTGTAAAGAATCATAAATTCGACGTCTTCATATTTAAGTAGATGCCATTTGAAGATATACTCATAAGTGAAATAAAACAGACCCACATATGTAAATATCATATAGTCTCCCTAGTATAAGAACTCAAAAGAAGAAATACAAATAGAAAGGTAAAACAGAATTAAAAAGAAAGAAAGTATTTCAGGATTAGACAATGAAGAGAGCAAGGAAAAAAGCTAGGAAACATGATGGGGCAAAGCCATACATTTATATGTACAAGATGGGTAAGGCAATGATCCTGAGAATCTTCAGCAGGTTTTTGAAACTAGCAGTTAATTGGTAGGATTCTCAGCCTGAATACCTACATATGCTGATACCTGTGAACTAAGCAAATACACTGAAGATAACAATGTGTAATATGTAATAGTAGGGTCATGCTTAGAGTGCCTGTCATTCTTGTCTTCTGAATACGTGCTGCTTGTCATGACATGCTGGTTACTGCCATGCTCTCTCTCTCGGTTAGATAGTTGTTTAAAAAGGAAGGGGGTGGTGAATGAAGGCAGTAAAAAAGAAAAGTGGTGTTGTGGGACTGTCATGCTACAATGCTGTATATGGTTAGATTTCTAAACTTCTATGTAAAAGTATGTAATCATTTATTCCTATTTTTAAAATATATTTATATTTTTAAAACATTTTTCTTCATATTCTGTAGGGACTTAAAGTTTAACAAATCAATATTGTTGAAAAAATACATGTTCCGTGCTATGCCTAAGATGCTTGATATTCAGACAGACAGTGAGGTTAGGCTCAACTGCTTGGGTTGTAGGGTAATAACAATAAGCTTCTCTTCTGGAGGGTTTTTTTTTTAAAGAGAAGAATATATTTACTGAGGGAAAGAAATCTCCTGTCCAAGAGAGGGACAAGAGAGGGGCCCAAGCATGTTGTCCTAGAACAGCTAGTTTGAATGAAATCTAATTCTATTTTCTTTTGAGTAATTTCTACACTGATTACCATAGTGATAATATCAGTACTGCTAATTTTTATTCATCTACTGAAAGAAGTTAATGCTTAATATTTTTTCCTCTTCTTTTTATTTTTTTTACCAATTTTGAATACCTATACCTGATAATTTAAACAGCAAACTTGAAAACAACAATATTAAATATAAAAAACATTGTTGAATTCTTTTCATTTTGTTTAGTGAAATTTTGTATCATTTCTAATGCTTTTCTGTTTTTTTTTTTAACTATTTCTTATCGTCTTTTAAAAATTGAAAATGTTGGGACAGGGAAAGAGCACAGTATTATTAGTCCCTGCCTTGCAAATGCAAAGATCTAAGTTCAATCGTTGGTACCAAAAGTAAGTAAGTAAATAAATAAATAAATAAATAAATGAAACAGATGGGAGCTTGTGATCATCTCTTATCTCTTATTTTAGCCTCTATTTTGTTCTACTCACAGCCATATATAGTAGCACACATCTGTAACCTCAGCATTCTTGATGGTTGAGACAGGATCCCAAGTGTTATTCTGACTCAGACAATTTATTACTTGAGTGAAAATGTGTTTAAATTTAAAAATAAAAAAAATGGCTGAGCATGTAGCTTAGTACAGAAGCCCTGTGAGCAATTCTAGTTCTAATAAAAACAAGCATAAATGCTCTGATCTCCTCTCAAATATGCCTAATGGCCACGTCAAGTTCTACTTTTGTGCCCTGGGTATTCAGGAATAAAGACTCTGGGATAGTCTATCATTTCTGCCTCCTTATAAAATATGCCTATATAAAAGGATACAATGTTCAAGTCATTCTCAACTGTCAGAAGTAACTCTTATGAACCTTTGGTTTGTATTTTACTTTAGATATAGTGTCATTTCCAAAGTCTCATGTACACAAAAATGAAGGTTTTTAAAGTTTGTTGGATTATAGGCATGCTATAGATATCTGTGGATTAATTCATCTAGTAGTTCATAGCTGAATGTACCATTAAGAGTTATAGACGGGTTGAAAGATATAGATCACTGGGTTCATGATTTAGAAGCAAAAGTTCTTTTTTTAAAATTTTATTTATTTATTTATTTGAGAGAGAGAGAGAGAGAGAGAGAGAGAGAGAGAG
>NW_004524777.1:571630-589036 GCF_000260255.1 Octodon degus
TGGCATGTGGTGCTGGGGGATTGAACCGCGGTCCCTGATGCTTTTGCTAAGCTTGTTCTAAGTAGGTGCTTTAGACCACTGAGCCATCTCTCCAGCCCTAGAAGCAAAAGTTCTTGACTCTAGTCCTGGTTGTCTTAAATTGTGCATCTTTATTCCCCCATGCTTATGCTCTTTCTAACTTGTAGCCATCGATGGAGTGAACTCTCTGAAATGCTGATCCAGAAAAATGTTTTCCTTAAATTTGTAAAGGTTTTATCACAACAATGAAAAGATAACTAATACAATGGATGATAAAGTATCAATGCATAACTCAATGAAAGCAACCAGTGACTATATATGTTCTGAAACAATCAAAAATATGGTCATTAAAAATCTGTAGTTCAATCAATGTCTTGCCTGTTTTACAATGGAAATCCACTGGAAACTCAAACTTGGCTATAAAGCATTTCCTGTAATTGAGTACAGGAGTGAAAATTATTGTTGCAAAAACCAGAAAAAGTGCTACTATTTGTGTATCAATCTCAGCTCCGGAGTTAGAAGAAATTACTAATTGAGCTTGTAGAGACAATTGTGATCTGGAAATATTAATCCAGCTAGGAAATGGAGGCAGAAATATGGATATGAATACAGTGCCATGGAAACAGGGATATTTTGACCTGCTAACCAAAAGTTAAATTGAAAATAGAATAGGCATCAGCACATATGTATAGCAACAGAACAATTCATTATGTACTGGGATAGTAAAAAGAAGACTGGGAAAGTATGGAGAGAATTTTATGTATATGATAACACAATTGAACAAGCTTCTTATATAAAATATTGCAACTGTACAGATGGTGGAGATGGTATTTTGAGTAGAGAATGTTTATGATCTTCAAAAGGGTAGAAGGTTAGAATTTTTAAGAAGGTGGTAATGAACTCAAGGTACAATTTTTTTCATCAGTTACTAAGTCCCAAGTGCCTTACATTGCCCAGCATGCATTTGGCATTTAGCAAAGAAAATTTATTATTTTGTTCATCAGATGAGACAGGCAGGAGTCATGGGTCTTGGCAAGAGAACAAGGCCAAAAGATTTGCTTTCACTGAAAGTCATATAACTTGAAAGGTTTATTGCTGAACTGATTATGTAATGTAGCTTCCAAAGAGTAGTATTTAAGATAAAGATTCAAAGCCCTAGGGCAGGTTTGGAAAAAGTTAGGGAAATTCTTGAATACATTAATAGTCCATTTAAAAACTGGCTAGCTCTTAAATCTACTTTCAGACTGTGGAGAGCAAAGACAACAGAACATAGCAAAAAGCATTACTTTGCAATCAGCTCTGGGTTGTTCCAGTGACTCAATATGAGCATGGGCAAGCCTATTCCCTTCTGTGGACACCAGTGTCCCGTTCACACTAGGTAAATTAGTAGGATGTGCCACAGGAAGAAAATATGAAAAGTACAAAAATCTGACAAATATAACATTACCTTCTCTGCCCCTGATTGGGATCTTCACAACCTTCAGAACTCACCAAATTACCTAACTGCACCAATGCTCCAGGTGGGTATTTTTCCCTTTCCCCATTTTCTCATTTATTTTGCCTGCTTTGGTAGTTTTTCACTCAGATAGTCCCTTAGAGTCACACAAGAAACTAAACATGTGAGGACTGAGGCCTTACCTTTTATAGATTTAGACTTCATACTCCCAGGATAATTCCAATATGCAGTCATGTAAGAGAAACATTGGCTTAGACAAAACCTTTGATTTCATGTAAGTTACTTTAATCTCTTCAAGCTACATATCTTGCACTATGTGTTATTATCTTTACATTTGTTCAGGTGCTCCTTAACCATTCACAAAAATAAACATTTGATTCATTTGAAAACCATGGTTTAAAATTTTTACACTGAGTAGTTCTTGAAACCAACATTCTTAGTCACCCAAGTAAGGCTTAGATACAGTGTTAGGACTGCTATCTAGTTATTTTAAGTAACTGATGTTATATTAATTGCACAGGTTGATTCATAGCTTTTCAATGATAATTAAACATCTCACTGATGCATGCCATACTAATACAAATTTGTTGTTTGCAAAGAATGGAACTTATCTTCATTTCCAATTTTTTTATTCAATTAATAATTCATTCTTTCTGTCTTTTAAAAACTGCTTTACTATGGATGCAATTCACAAATTTAAAATATACAGTTTAATGTTTGGGACATACTATATATACAACTATTATTATAATTGATTTCAGAACATTTTATGAAATGAGAAAGTCCCATAGCATTCTAGAAGGCATTACATCCCAACTGATATTCCTGAATAATCATGAATCAGATTTTTGTTTATAGATTTCCTCATTCTGCAATTCAATAAGAACATATACTGTGAGATCTTTAGTAACCAACATCTTTCACTTAGCATAATATTCTCAGTGTTTACCTATGTGTAGTATGATTAATTATGTCATTTACTTTTATGATTGCATGGTATGTATTTATAAAGATACATTATATTTTCTTGACCCATTTATGAACAAGTAAACATTTGGATTGCTTGTGCATTTCAATTACTACAAAAAATAAAATTCTAAACATTTGTGTTCACATTTCTTTTTGGACATGCATTTTAATTTTTCTTGGGTACATAAGGAAGAGTGGAATTGTTGACTCATAGGATAAGACTATTTGTAATCATTTGAGAAGCTGGCAAACTATTTTCCAAAGCTGCTAAAACTTTATGATTTCAAAAGTATATAACAGTCCTAAATTCTCCAAATTCTTGCCGTAGATTTTTATTAGCTGAATTCAATTTTATTCTGATAACGCTATTCCATGAGAAGTGGTCTCTCATTTTGCATTCAATTTGAATTTTAGAGGTGATAAATAATGTTGAATATTTTTCTGTGTGCTTAGTGGCATTTGTGTACCCCGAAAGACATGATTCTCTGGATTGTCTATTCTAATCATTTTTTTTTAATTTCTTGTTAGATTGTAAGTGTTCTTGTGTTAGATGAGTCATTTATCAGATATGTATATCAAAATGTTGACTTCATTTGTTCTTGTTTTTTATTCTTTCAAACACAAAACTTATAAATTTTGATACATTTCTGTTTATTTATTTTCACTTATGGTGCTCATGCTTTTGATGTTATGTGTACAAATCCTTTGTGATTTATAGGACCACAGAAATTTATTGTGAAGGTTTCTTTTCAGGAGTGCTTTAGACTTAAGATATTATATGCAGGACATTAATGTGTTTTGAGTTCCAAAAGTATTGTTTTGCATGTTGTCCCAGTACTATTTTTGTAAGGATTATTTTTTTCTCTATGGAGTTATCTTAACACTATTGTCAAAAATCAGCTGACTATAGATGCAACCACTTATTTCTGGGATCTTAGTTCCAATTCCTTTGATTATATATCTGTTCTCTTTCCACAACTATATTGTCTTTCTTTTATTTTTATTTATTTACTCATTTTATTGAGAAACAAATAGCAATGAGACAGTTTCAAAACTGCTTTTAGTAGGACAGTTTCAATAAGTAATATATTGCACACTGTTGTATTTATAGGGGTTATTCATAGTACAAGAAGCAGACATGATATCCTGTCTAAACACTATTTGTAAAAATCTTCTCATTGAATTAAGAGAAAGTAGCTGTATATCTATCCTAACTATTTTGTACATAGAGAAAAAAAAATGGTCCTTAATTTGTATCCCCCTTTTTTGTTTAGCTTTATCAGAGATGGATATTCCATTGCCATTTAAGTATTGTACATGTATGAATTCGGCAAAATAATCCAATATCGTCCAGTAGTCAATAATATTATTGGGTTATCTGTAGGACTGACAATGTCAGAAGTTGTTGACTTGAGCCCTTTCCAGCTCATCATAGTAATATGGCTTTACTTTTTAATGCCTCATTTTTATACTTTTCTGCTGGATGGTTAAGACCAAGATAAAGCAAGACCTATATAACAAGAAGTATAACTTTTGTACCTGAAAAGGACAGTCAAATCCCCTCAGAATTTACCATGAAAGCCTGTACCGTAGTTTGTAGATCTCTTGTCTGTGTTAGCCATGTAGATGAGTCATCGCCATTGCTTGTCCAATATGCTCTCTGTTAAAGCCTGAAAGAATGTTTTCTCTCCATGTGATTCTCCTTAGGCACACTCTACATCATTGATCACTTTCCTCTGTGGCCCCATAATCTTCTTGATCAGAATTTGGGACACTACTGAGTTACATGATGTTACAGTACAGGTTCTCCTTTGTCTTGAGTCCTCACTGATCTTGCAAGGAAACTTGAAGCCTTCACATTTAAATGGATGCCACTTGAAGATATGCTCATAAGTGAAATAAACCAGACCCACATGTGTAAATATCATATAGTGTCCCTATTGTTAGAAATCAAAAAAAGAAATAAAAATGAAAAAGTATAACACAATTAAAAGAAAAGTGAAAATGTAAGTACTAAACACTGAAGAGAGGGCAAGGAGAAAAGCTAGGAAACATGACAGGGACAAAACCATACATTTATATGCACAAGTTGGTTAAGGCAATGATCCTGAGTATTTTCAGCAGGTTTTTGAAACTAGCAGTTAATTGGTAGGATTCTCACCCTCACTAACTATATATACTGATACCTGTGAACTAAGCAACTTATTCAAGATAGCAATGTGCAATACTAGGGTCATGCTTGGAATGCCTGTCATTCTGGTCCTCTAAATACGTACTAATTGTCATGTTATACCAATAACTGCCATACTGTGTTTCTTTTAAAGAGAGAAAAACATCAAAAATTATACAAAATTTCAAAACAATTGCTTTGTAGTAAGTTAAAACATTGGGAAGTGTGATCCTTATATATTGTTCTTCATATTTAAAATTGTGTATTATATGTATTTATTGTTGGTAAGACAAAATGCCCAATACACACCTTAAAGGAAGAAAAGTTGATTTACCTCAGTTAGTAGAGGTGTCTATTCATCATTTGAAGGTTTCAAGGTAGTGTGGCCTTACGAAAAAGAAACAGCTTATGGTGGGGAGAAGGTAGCAAAAGCAACAAGTGAAGGCCACAACTGTTTCTATCCTATACATCTTATCCAGGACACTTCAGGTTGGTAGCACTCACACCCTCAATCCTAGCAACTTTGATACTAGCATTGCAGCATGAATCAATTAAAGGATCATGTACACTAGATCCAGCCACCATCAAAAAAACTTCATCTTCGGCAAGGACATCTAAACAAAAGCCATAACACATGCTTTAGGCTATTCTGAGAGCTTACAAATCCATGTGACTTTGAAAAGTGTTCTTTAAATTTCTATAAATAGTTTAGCCGAAATACCTACAGGGATTATATTGAAATTATAGTTTAGCATAAATATATTACGATTTTTAAAATGTTAAGCCTTTGTTTTTTTTTTTAGTTCTCAATATTTTATTACACTTTTTAGAGTACGTTTACAATATCAGCAGTTAGTTTACTTTTATGTGGTTTTCTAAGGAGACACTCCCAGAGGAGAGAGACAACCTTATTCAGATTCTTATGCAGAGGCTTGAAATTCATTCCAAAGTGCACCAGGTAGAGCTTCAGAGGCCCCATGTTGAGCCCTTTTGTTTTGAACCTGTAGTCATTATTAGAGATAAACCTTCACCAGCTTTACCTGCTACATGCTTTGAAATGATGACAAATTTATTTCAGCTGTTACCAAGGCTGTAGCTTCTCTTTGTGAGGTTTGTTGGCCCAAGGGCTCCTTCAGGCTGTGTTTTCTTATTCCTTCTGAGGCCAGGAGGAAAATAGCCATTGACACTATTAGCTGAATGGATTGGAAGTGGCTTCAGGCATCTTCTGTTCAGAAGGCTGGTTACTGAATGGATTGGAAGTGGCTTCAGGCATCTTCTGTTCAGCCCAGGCCTGCAGGCCAGCAGTTCTTGGAGGCAGCCTGAGGGAGGAAGCTTACACCGCAAGGCTGACAACTGCTATTTTCTCACTGTTAACATTAGCGTGGGGCTGATTTCCTCTGGAGGCAGCAGGCAACAGTTTCTGGGCAAAGCATTAAAGTTCTCCTACTAATTTGTGTACACTTTTCGATTTGATTTGAAACTGTCTCATTGCTATATGTTTATCAATAAAACTTTGAAAATAAAAAAAAAATAAAAAAAGAAAAAAAAAGAAAATTCCACTGAACTACGAGGTCTGGACTAAGCAAATTCGTGGACACAGGAAGGATCTTAGCTGCTTCGGGCCAAGGGGTAAGGGTGGTGGTGACGTGAGTTGAAAAGAGATAGGAAATGAGTGCTGATGACTCCAGGCTGCCTTAGTGTTTAAAATGTTCTAAAATTAGTTGTTTTGATAATTACACAACTCAATGAATATGATAAACAGCACTGAACTGTACTCTTGAAATGGGTGAGTTGCGCCATGTGTAGAGCACAGTTCAGTAAAGTAAAAGGAGAAAGTGAATAGTTTTTGAACCAAAGGGGGTAGCGAGGGAGAGAGGAAGCCAGAGCTGGTAAGTAGGGAAGGATAATAAAAAAAAATGTTAAGCCTTTGATACAAGAACATATGATGTTTTCTGTTTAGTTATTCTTCAATTTCTTGCAATAATATTTTGAAGTAGAGTATGTATTCCCCTTGTTTTGCTAAATCTATTCTTAATAACTTTATTTTTTAGATCAAATATATATTGATTTTTTCAATGGTTTACTTTAAACATATGTAAGTAATTGAGTTTTTTATATTGGCCTTATATCTTGAAAATTTAGTAAACATGTTCTGAAATTTTTAGGTGTTTTTTTTTAGGGTGTGCTTTCAACAAAGACATGTCTGAAAAAACTTTTTTTTTCTTTCTTTCCAATTTTGATCCCTTTTATTTATTTCCTTTGCCTAATTTCACTTTTTGGCACTCCTGGTGTAATTTTTTTAAAAAATGAAAATAGAACATATTTGTATCCTGTCCTTGACCTCAGAACAAAAATATCCAGTTTATCACAATTAAGTATAATGCTAGGGGCCAGAGAGATGGCTCAGTAGAATAAGCACTTCCCTGGCAAGCACAAGGGCCTGAGTTCAATCCCTGGTTTTGAAAATAAAATTATAATGGCATGAATTTTGCTACACATCTTTTATTTTCTTGTGAAAGTTATATTTTATTCCTAATTTGCTGAACATTATTTATCAGGAAAAGCAATTACATATACCGAAATTGGCTATTTTAAAAATAATTTTATTGAGAAACATCAATGAGACAGGTTCACAACCGATTACTGACACATTTTCAGTAATTAATACATTGCATATTTTTGTCTTAGTGGTTATTCATTGTACAAGATGCAGACATGATATGCTGTCTCACACACTATCATAACAAACCTCTCTATTCATTGAATTAAGGGACTAGAGCTATATATCAATCCTAACTATTTTGAGCATACAAATACAAAAGGGTCGTTCATTTCTATCCCACTTTTTTGTTAGTTTTGTCAGAGAAGGGCATTCTATTGTCATTTAAATATTGTAGGTACATGAATTTAGCAGAATCTCCCAATAGATTCCAGTAGTCCATAATAATAATGGGTTTTCCCTAAGACTGGTAATGTCCAAAATTGTTGATTTGAGATTTTTACAGCTCATCATATTAATATGGCTTTAATTTTATACATCGTTTTCATAATTTTCTGCTGGATGGTTAAGACCAAGATAAAGCAAGACCTATAAAACAAGAAATGTAACTTTTATATCTGATAAGTTCAGTCAAATCCCCTCAGAATTTACCCTGAAACTCTATACCGCAGTTTGTAGATCCTTTGTGTGTTTCAGCCATGTGGATGAATCACTGCCATTGCTTGATCAACTTGCTTTCTGTGAAAGCCTGAGAGAATGTTTTCTCTCCATGTGACTCTCCGTAGGCACACACTATATCATCGATCATATTTCTCTGTGACCTCATAATATCCTTGATCAGAAAATTTAGGACACAGCTGAGTTACACAGCATTACAATATAGGTTCTCCTATGTCCTGAGTCCTCACTGACTTTGAAAGGGTAGGGCCAAAATGTTGGCTGTCTTTACAAGCCCTTCTTTTTCTCTAATTTTTGGGCTGCAAACTTAGGTTGTTTACTCTCTAGAAGAGAAGCTTATTTTTACTCTCCAACATATGCAGTTGGGTTTAACCAAACTATCCATCTGAGTATCAAACATATTAGGCATAACATGGAACAGGTATTTTCCATCAAGTATTGATATGTTAATCTTTATTATTTTTGCTTCCTTATATGTGTCTATTCTTTTCCAATTACCATTTATGATTAGGTTGTTGATTATGGGGAGTCTATTTATCTTGAGTCCTATGTATATGTGCTAGAGTAGTAGTGCTTTGCCCAACAAAGGACTACTAAATTTTTTTTTTGCAGTTCTGATAATTGTCTCTTCACACTGATGGAAGTTACCTTTATAGTGCAGAAGCTTTTTAATTTAATACATACCTATTTTATTGACTCAGTTTTATTTCTCTTTTAATTGGTGTTCTACTCAGAAAGCATTTCCTACCCGTATATTGTAGAAAGTATTAATTATTTTATATTGTGCAGATTCAGTACTTTTATTTTAGTATGCATTCTTTTCATTCAATTTCATTTTATTTTATTAAATTGTGAAAGATAAGGAATAAGAATCATTCCTCTGCATGTGCTTAACCTGTTTTCCCAGCATTATTTGCTAAGGATGCTATGTTTTCCCCAATATATGTTTTTGGACTCTTTTCAAGTCTCCAATGGCTGAAGAAACATGGAGCTGTTTCTGTGTCTCCTAAATTCTACTTCACTCATCAATGTGCATAATTGTGGGCTAGTAGCCTGCTGTTTTGTCTCTGTAGCTTTGTAGTAAAACTACAGTTGTAACACTGTAATACCTCCTGCTTTATGGTCAAGATGCTTTAGCTATTCTGGATCTGTTCTTGTTCCATAAAAAATTTTGGAATTTTTCTACCCCTATGAAGAATGATGTTCATATTTTAACTGCTATCACATCTATATACCATTTTGCTAATGTAGATATTTTAATAACAGTAGTTCCATTTATCCAGGAACAAGCAACATCCTGTTTTGTTTTACTAATTGCTTTTGCTTTGTTTGCTTTTGTTTTGTTTGAGACAGCTTCTTGCAGTGTAGTTAAGAGTATGCTTGAATTCAGTATGTAACCAAGGCAGGCTTTGAATTCACAACAATCTTCTTGTCTCAACCTCCTGTGTGCTGGGATTATAGATGTGGGCTACTGTGCTTGGTGGCTTTAAGACCCAGCACAAATTCTACATTCATATAAACTTAAAGACACAATGCAAATTAAAACAAGATAAAAAATCTATTGTTCAGGTAGTAATCAAGTGGATGAAAGAAACCCTCATCTATTAGATATACTCGGCTGAAAGGGCAAATAAGATAGCTCAGAGGACTAAGCACCTACTTAGACAAGCGCAGGGCTTGGGGTTTGATCCCACGTATCACATGCCACGCCATTCCTGTCCGCCTGATATGCTAGCCAGCCACTGAGACTGGACATGGTGGAGCACACTTGTAATCCATGCACTTGGAAGGCTAAAAAGAGGAGAATCACTATGAGTCTGAGCTGCATAGTGAAACCCTGTAACCAAATATATTAAAAAGGTATACTCAGTTGAAAAACAATGTAAATAAAATTAAACACTGATGAAAAATGCTGAAGTAATAATCCTCCATGGAATAAAGTTGATTGATATGAAATTAGTGAAAAGTTACTATGGACCTGTGTCTATAGGAATGTAGAGAGGGTGTCACTGCTTTGGGAGAAAGAAAAAATGGAAGTTCAGGTTCAAATACTATAGACTTTTACCTTTCCTAGGTAATATTTGATGGTATATTCTTTTGTAAGGCACATTCACCCTAGAAAATAGGTGTGCACACATATCATATTTAGGTCATTTGTGCTTGTCTTCCTTCCATGTTTTAGCCTGTTATACTATCCCCTAATCACTCACATTGCTGCAAAATTTACTTCCCTGTTTCCTACCATCATTTTTTCACTTGTTCTCCAAGTTTTATATGTTTTTGCTTTCTTGTGTAAGAGAAAATATGATTTTTATCAATCATGTGAAATTTATTTCACATAATATTATGTTCTAAAATTAAGGTTGCAAGAACCTAACTGACCCACAACCCATACACCCACCATCACAGAAGCCTTGCTGAGTTGTGCCCCCTGCCAAAGCAGAAGTGAGGTTGAGGTCAAGAAAGCTTACTTAGTGAGCTTGCCCGAGGCCCCACATTTGCAGGAGACATGCAGAGCTGTAGTCCATCTCTCCATATGCTCAAGGAAGAGATACTGAGACCCTGTGAGTGGTCTTGAGCCCTGATAAACTTTTAGAGCCTCAAAAATGAGAAAATAAAGGGGGAAAAAGGCAATCTCGGATCTCCAGACAATACAGAACAATTCCTTGAAAAAAGGACATAGAAGTTAAAATTCACACACTTGACATTTCTGAAATGGCAGCAATTGAAATAAATTAACAACTCCATCAGAGTGTAGAAAAATCATATTAGAAATAATGTCTCAGATAAAAAAGAAACCATTCATGAAGGAATTATTCAGTGCACCTAAAAAGACATAGATAAAAAGTAGAGGAGAACAGAAAAATAATGGAAACAATGAATGAAGAATACAGGAAATAATTCAAATGCATGAAAGAAGATGCAAACAGATGTTCAGGAACTGAAGTATTCCGTTGAAATCTAGCAAAACTTACTTTGTGAAACTAAAGATAGACTTTCAGACCTTGAAGACAATACTGTAGCTAGTGACTGCAAAAGGAAAGATATCTTAAAATTAACAAGCAACCAGAAAATAACAATTGTCAACAGGTGCAAAGTGTTGCAAAGAAAACCAATATAAAGGCCCAAGAGATAGCTCAGTAGAATAAGCTCTTGCCTGGCAAGCACAAGGTCCTGTGTTCAATCCCTGGTTCCACCAAAAAAAAAAAAAAAAAAGCAAGCAAGCAAATCAATATAAGATTGATAACTATAGGGCTGGTGAGATTACTTCATAGACTAAGCACCTGCTTAGGCAAGCACAGGGGCTGGGGCTCAATCCCCAGAACCTCATGGTGCACCAGACCTGCCCGTGGGCATGCTTAGGCAGCCACTGCACTTGGCATGGTGGTACACACCTATAATCCCAGTGCTGGGGTGGATGAAAACAGGTGGATCTCTAAGGGTTCAAGCTTCACAGTGAGACCCTGTACCAAATAAATTTTAAAGAGTTTGATAGCTGTCAAAGAAGCAACATCACTCAAGACAAATGACATAAAAAGACTATTTGCAAAAGTAGCAGCAGAATATTTCTCAAACATGGGAAAATAATCTGACATACAGTACTTGAGGCGGTTAGAACTTAAATTGATGAAAGATATTATTATTCCAAGGTGGAAAAACAACGCTGACTTATTTGCATTTTAAAAGGCCAATTATGCTAAACAATTTTCATGTATATTTTTCCATTTCCATTGTTTTAAGAAGCATCTGTTCCTTTTAATTGTCCAGGGTTTCTTCATTTCTATTTACTATAATTGTTACATACATCATAAGGAGTTAGAAGACATATATAACCCATATTAGTTGTTTCTTTAGTCACTTCTTCCTTCCCATGTCTATCCAACACTTGGCCCTCTTCTATTTTGCAAAAGATCTATCTCTGTATTATCTATTATCATTTATTTGTTCTATAATTCATTAATATTTTATTATCTCATTTAAGGTAAATTATAATATTTAAGATTGGGTGTCTGATTTATTTTACTGAATATAATATTTTAAAAGTACATTCATTTTCCTGCAAATCAAGTTTATCCTTCTTTATGGCAGAATAGTAGTACATTGTGTATATATGCCTCATTTCCTTTACCCATTCATCTGTTGAGGGACATAGTCATGATTTAGCTATTTGAAATTTTGCTACTATAAATATGACAATGTATGTTTCCTTGTAACATAATGCTTTACCATTTTCTGGAAGATATTTACAAGTGGGAAACCTGTATTAAATGAAGTCTCTAGCAGAAATTCATAATACAGTTGTGCAAACCACCCTGCTTACATACATAGATAATTCTTTTTCCTACTCCCTCTCCTGTGCTTCTCCCCAACTCATTAGCTCTTTCCTTTTGAATGAGTTCATTTGTTTTTGCCAGTGTCCATTCTACCCTTCAGATTTCATTTTTCTCTTTCAGGTTATCACACGAAGGAGACAATATGATGTTTCCATGTGTGGATCTGTTTTATTTCACTAAAGAGTACGTTCTGTAGATTCATCCATTTACTGAGAAGACTCAATTTTTTCCTGTTTTATAACTTAATAATATGCCATTGTGTAAAAATATCACATCTTTCTTTTCCATTCTTCAGCTGATGGGCATCTGTGTTGTTTCCAGTATTTAGCTATAACATATGTGCTGCTATAAACATGTGCACACATATATAGCTGTGGAATGAGGTTTTCAGTTCTGGAAAAATATCCAGGAAGGAATAGCTGTCTTTAATGGGATCTCCAATATGAAATTGGAGATTTATTTATTTATTTATTTATTTATTTATTTATGGTAGTACCAGAGGTCAAACTCAGGACCATTCCACTGAGGTATCTCCCTGGCCCTGAAATCCTAGCTTTTCTTAATACTAATTTTCTTGAGAAAGAAGTAGCAATGAGACAATTTCAAAACAGGTTAGTAGGACAGTGAATTTCTGCTGGTCTATGGAAAGAAGCAGTTAATGCTCTTATTTGTTTCATCTCCTTTTCTTCAATTGTTTCTCTTTTTGTCTTCTTAATTTCTTATATATTTCTGTCTTTTTTCTTCCACTTTTGCATGCATATATTTGGTAATATGAATAACTGGTTGTACGACAATACTATGTATTACAACAAATATTGTGTATTAAATTTGTATTTTTTATTGTTCTTTTCTTGTTTTTTAAAGGAGATAAAGTAGTGATAAAAAACAGCATTAGAGACTATACAAAATTCACTAAACCAAGTAATAAGAATTCAGCAATGATTGCTATATTATAAAATGCTATTTTCAAAGAAATTGTTCAGGTTATCAGATATAAATGTGCAAGATGGGGCCAGGGAGATGGCTCAGTAGGATAAGTGCTTGACTGGCAAACACAAGGATCTGAGTTCAGTCCCCCGTTCCTAAAAAAAATGTGCAAGATTCATTTGAAGAAAAACAAACCACAATGATTACAAAACAGTTGTAAGAAATTCAAAAGAAGAAAAAGAAATGACAACAGTATGCAATGTATTAATTATTAAAACTGTCCTACCAATTGGTCTTGAAACTGTCTCATTGTTATTTGCCTCTCAACAAAATTATTTTGAAAATTTATAAATTTGTACAACAAATATTGTGAAATTCATATTATTTTGTGAAGTGAAAATCTGTATCACTTGTAATTTTTTCTGTTTTAATTCTAATTTGTACTCTCTTTAAAAAATAAATGAAAAGCAAAAAAATGAAGTCTCTGGGGTCCTGCCCCTTAGCTCAGTTCTCTAAGTGGCTGCTTCAACAAAGCAGCCAGACTCAAGTTGCTGCAGTTCGATTCCCACAACTCAAGCCAGCCAAACCTGCCCTGAAGGCATTCGGAGCAAAAAAAAAATCCATCTGCCTTTTTTAAAAAATGAAGTCTCTATTTTTATCTTTTCAGGAATGTTCATACTGTTTTACTTCATAGCATTTATAGTAGCAGATATTCCCACAAACAGCATCCAAAGGTCCTTTCCCCCCTACAACAAGTCCACCGCTTGTTTTGGCTTTGCTTTTTGATGATAGCCACTATTTCTGTAGTAAGATGGAATCACACTGTTGTATTAGTATGCATTTCTCACATAACTAGAGAAGTTGAATACATATTCATATATTTATCATCCATATGGACTTCTGAGAAGAGCCACTTTATTTCAGTTTCTCTTATTTTACTTTATTTCATTTTATTTTGAAGAGTAAAAACAAAAGAATAAACAAATAGCAGATACAAAGAACCATACAGCAATACATATGTTACAGATTTTCAAAACAAGAATAGCAAATTAACAATGATTGTTATATTATCTATTTAATCATTAACTCTGTTCCTCAGAGTAACAGATACAGTTATACAAGTTAGGACAAAAAATTGAATATTAAAACTTGCTTTCAATAAAACTTAATTTTTATTCTTTTTTACTTTATTAAAAAGAAAAATTATATGTTTATTTTTTTCAGTAATTGATTATTTTTAAATTTTTTATGTATGTGTTACAGGATTTCACTATGCAGCTCAGACTCATAGTGATTCTCATGTTCCAGCCTTCCCATCACTGGGATTACAGGCATGCGCAAACGTGCCCAGTTTTGTTTGCTGGCTACATGTGCCTGGAGCGGGACCGGCACAGCATGCCATAATGGGAATCAAATCCCAATCATTGAGCTAACCTAGGTAGGTGCTTAGACCACTGTAAATTTATTTTAAAGAGAGTATGATAATAATTCATAAGACACAAGAGATGGTACACATTTAGGAGACCAAGATGAGAGGTATTGAGCCTTGGCTTTTGTATTGCATATCGCTGTTCTCAGTGTAGTGGTTTAGATTGCAGATATCAGTATACAGATTTAATTAAACAGCAAACTTTACTTATTTTTATTTTTTATTTAATTTTATTGGGAAAGAAATAGCAATGAGACATTTTCAAAACAGGTTTGTATGACACAATAATTAATATATTGCATATTGTTTTCATAGTAGTTATTCATAGAACAAGATGTAGACACAATATCTTGTCTAAACACTATTAGTACAAATCTTTCTTCTCATTGAACTAAGAGAAAGTAGCTGTATATCTATCCTATTTTGTATATACAGAGATAGACAGACAGATAGATAGGTAGATAGATAGATAGATAGATAGATAGATAGATAGATAGACAATTTTTCGCTACAAAATGGTCCTTCATTTATATTCCCCTTTTTTGTTTAATTTTGTCAGAGATGGGTATTCCATTGCCATTCAAATATTGTAGGTGCATGAATTCAGCAAATTAATCCAATATAGTCCAGTAGTCCACAATAGTAGTGAGTTATCTGTAGGACTGACAATGTCAAAAGCTGTTGACTTGAGCCTTTTACAAATCAGCATATTAATATGGCTTTACATTTATACCACATGTTCTAATGGATGGTGAAGAATTAGAAAAAGCAAGAACTATATGACAAGAAATGTAACTTTTTTATCTGACAAGGTCAGTCAAATCCCCTCAGGATTTACCCTGAAACCATGTACAGCAGTTTGTAGATCTTTTGTCATTGTCAGCCATCTGGATGAGTAACAGCCATTGCTTGACCAAATTGCTCTATGTGAAAACCTGAGAGAATAGTTTCTCTCCATATGACAGTCCTTAGGCACACTATATATCATTGCTCACTTTCCCCTGTGGCCCCGTGATCTCCTTGAACAGAAAATTTGGGGCAACACTGAGTTACAGGATATTACAGTACAGGTTCTCCTATGTCCTGAGTCCTCACTGATGTTGAAGGTCTAAGGCCAAAAGAAACTGCAAATTTTAAACATTAAGTCCCAATTTCAAAAAAACTGAAAGAAATTAATAGTGCAATCACCTCAACCTCCTACATATATACTTGCATGATTTTCCCCCTTCTTTTTTTCTTTTCTTTTCTTTTTTCCTTCACCTTTGTTAGTTAATGCTTATTTTAAATTCCTACCCATCTTACTATATCTATTATACCTTTCAGGTTTTATTTATTCTTTCAGGATCTTACACTACGGAGACAGTATTTTTACACATTTGTCTGACTTGTTTCACTTATGAGTAGAGCCTCTAGTTGAATAAAGAGAAAGTAGCAACTACTTACCTATAAAGTACTGAACTTTGTCTTTTGTTTATAGCTTAAGTCCATTGTTTAAAAGCATCATGTTTTTCATCCATTCCTTTCATGATGGACATTTTGATTGTTTCCAAAATTTGTGTATTACAAGTTGTGCTGCTATATACATGTGTGCACATGTATCAATATGTTATGATGTTTTCAGAGTTTTTGGGAAAATACACAGAAGAGGTTGAAAGGGATTTCCAGTCCTCACTTTTTGAGGAGTCTCCACTATCATTTCAATAGTCATTGTACAAGTCTACATTCCCACCAACATTGGAGAATGGATACTTTTCCCTCACAACTTCTCCAGCATTTGGTACTAGTTGATTTCTTTATGGTAGTAATTTTTCCTTGGGTGAGATGTTATCTCATTGTTGTTTTCATTTGTATTTCTCGAATGACCAGTGCTGTGCAACATTTCTTCATGTATTTGTTTGCCATTTGTATTTCTTCCTCTGAGGAGTGTTAATTCATTTCAGAAACCCATTTCTTGATTAGGTCTTTATATTTTGGGACCCTGATTTTTCTCTGTTCTTTATATATTCTAGATAGAATTCCTTTGTCTGAGTGATTGCTGGTTAAGATTTTTTTAACCAATTTGTGAGTTATCTTTACTCTCTGTTGGTAATTTCTTTTGAAATTCAGAAACTTGTCTATAAGATAAGATCACAGTTTGTGATTCTTTGAAATATTGCCTATGCAGTTTGGTTTTTGTTCATGAACTCTCTGCCTACTCCTGTGTCTTCAAGATTTCCACCTACTTTTACTTCTAGTAGATTTAATGCTTCTATTTTAATATTTAGATATGTATTCCATTTTGACTTTAGTTTAGTGCATGGTGATAGACCCAGGGTTTGTCTTAGTTTTCTGCATGTGGAGAGACAGTTTTTCCAGCACCATTTTTTAAAGAGGCTATCTTTCTTCCAGTGGAAGTTTTTGGCCCTTTCGTTGATGATAAAGTGGATGGATGAGTTTGTATTTGTATTTTCACATTCTAATCTATTCCATTGATCCTTAGGTCTCTTTTTTGGTCAGTACTATGATCTTATTACAGTAGCTTTTGAATATTATTTCAAATCAGGGATTTTAATGTCTCCTGTCTTGCTTTGTTGTTCAGGATTTCTTTTGCTATTCTAGGTCTTTGTTGGTTACAAATAAAGTTTAGGAATATTTTCCATGCATCTGTGAGGTATGTTGATGGCATTTTGATATTTTGGTATTTAAGTGGGGTAACAATTTTGGAAGTATGACCATTTTTCAGATGTTTGTTCTTTCTATCAAGGAGCAAGGAATATCTTTTCATTTTCTGAAATCCTCTTCCATCTTTTTTCACAGTATTGTAATTTTCAATGTAATAGACATTTACTTCCATTGTTACATTAATTCCCAAGTATTTCTTTTTTTGGATGCTGTTATTAAGGGCATAGTTTCCCTAATTTCTCTCTCAGTGAGTTTGATATATAT
>NW_004524777.1:589136-664324 GCF_000260255.1 Octodon degus
ACTGAGGAAAATCAGGCCCCCAAAATACAAAGACCTAATCAAGAAATGGGTGTCTGAAATGAATTCACACTTCTCAGAGGAAGAAATACAAATGGCAAACAAGTACATGAAGAAATGTTGCACAGGCATGAGTCGCTTCCTCGCTGCCTCGGTAATCCACAGTTTCTTGAAGTTAACCAGTGGAAGAATTATTCTTAGAACTGATCATTTAACATCAAAATGAAGCAAGACGCCGCAAGGAATCCGGCCTACACTGTGGATTGTGAGGATTTTGTGCATGTGGTAGAATTTAATCCCTTTGAAAGTGGAGATTCAGGAAATCTAATTACATATGGTGGCAATAATTATGTGGTGATTGGCATATGTACATTTCAGGAAGAATAAGCCGATATTGAAGGCATTCAGTATAAAGCACTACGAACATTTCATCATGGAGTGAGAGTCTATGGCATAGCCTGGAGCCCAGAGACTAGACTTGATTCATTGCCACCAGTCATCAAATTTTGTACATCAGCTTCTGATATGAAAATCAGATTATTTACTTCAGATCTTCAAGATAAAAATGAATATAAAGTTCTAGAAGGTTACTCAGATTTCATCAATAGTTTGGCATTTGATCCCAAAGTAGGCCAGGAAATTGCAAGTGTAAGTGATGACCATACCTGCAGGATTTGGAACTTGAAAGGAAGGCAAACAGTTCATTTTGTTCTTCATTCCCCTGGAATGAGTGTGTGCTGCCATCCTGAGGAGAATTTTAAGCTAATGGTGGCAGAGAAGAATGGAGCAATCTGGTTTTACGATTTTATGACCCATCAGGCTGTTTTGTCTCTTGAATCAGAACAGACACCTTTAATGTCAGCACACTGGTGTTTACAAAACATCTTCAAGGTTGGGGCAGTTGCAGGAAATGATTGACTGATAAGGGATATCACTCTGTCCAGTTATCCTCAAGAGATGAGGCCGGTTCACATGGACCGAGCTTACTTGTTCAGGTGGTCCGCGATCAGTGAGAGCTTGTTTGCAAACACGGGTTACCCCGGGCAAAGTGGCCAGCCAGTTCCAGATTCACCACTTAGGGCACCGTCAGCCCATCGTCGCAGGCTCGGTCGCCGTGGAAGCCGGCCTGTCCTGGCACAGGACACTCCCACTGTGCGTGCTGGCAGGAGACCACAAGCTGTCCTTCTGGGTGACTGCAGTGTGACACAAACGGCCTCTGGATTTCCTGTTCCTAAACTTTGTGTTTCTACAACACACTTTGGAGAATTCCTTATTTTTATATCAAATATACTGTAATTTTTAGAATTCTCTGTTGTTGCTTTTGTTAAATAAAATGTTGGTGTTTTGAACAAAAAAAAAAGAAATGTTGCACAGCCGTGCTCATTTGAGAAATACAAATGAAAACAACAGTGAGATAACATTTCACCCAAGAAAGAATTGCCTTTATAAAGAAATCAGCTATCTGTGTGGAGGAACACTATTGATTTTTTGCTGTTGAACTTGTATCTTTCTATGCTCCTGAATTTGTTTATTAATTCTAGGAGTTTCTTTGTGGAGTTTTCTGGGCCCTCCAAGTAGAGTATCATGTTGTCTGTAAATAATTGCCGTTTTTCTTGTTTACCTATTCTTTCTTTTATTTCTCTGTCTTGTCTAACAGCTCCAGGTAATGTTTCTAGAGCTATATTGAAAAGAAGTGGTGATAGTTGACATCCTATTCTTATACCTTATTTTTTTTTCCAAAGTTTTATTGACAAACAGATAGCAATGAGACAGTTTCAAATCATATCGGAAGGACAGTTTCAACAAATAATACACTGCATATATTCTTCTTAGTGGTTAATTGCTCTACAAGATGCGGACTTGTGATCCCATTTACAAACACCATTAGAACAAATCATTCTATTCATTAAGAGAATGCAACTATATATCTATCCCAACCTCTTTGAATACACAGATACAAAATGGACATTCATCGGTATACCCCATTTTTTCTAAGTTCCGTTATTGAATATTATAGGTGTGTAAACTCAGCAAAATATTCTAAAAGAGTCCAGTAGCCCATAATAGCATTGGGTCTTATATTTAACTGGCAAAGTCAGAAATTTCTTATACCTTATTTTAGAGTAAAACATTTTAGTATTTCTCTGTTTAGGATGACATTCGCTCAGTATGCTGCTCTGCACTTAGTTTCCCCTGCCCAGTCTACAGTTGTCCATTTTTAAATGGTTCTTTCGTGTTGTGATAGTCTAACTTTCTTCTGTTTATATATGTTCTCTATCAATACTCTATTTAAAGAACGTGGAACAGTATTTTTTTCCTTCTACATATTGTCTATTCATTGGTTGTTAAGATGCTTTTCATTTTGGCATGGCTCAATTGGTTGACATTGATGTTAGTCTTGTGAAACTGGGCTTCTATACATTAAGTCCTTGGCTATCCATGTTTCTTTAAGAATTTCATCTAATGTATCTCAGGAGAATAACTGGTTATTTTAACATATGCTATTTTATTCATTTACAATGTAATTTAGTACAAAGTAAGAGATACGATTCTATATTCTATCTTCTCCTGTGAATAGCTGGTTTCTTCAGCACCACTTGTTAAACAACTTATCTTTCCTCCAGCATCTGTTTTTTATATCATTTGCCAAGCATTAGATGGATAAATATACCTCAACTAGTTTCTCAGTTCTCTATTGTATTCTATTGACACTCTTGTCTGTTTTTGTACCAGTATTATGTTGTTGGTATTACAGTAGCTTTGTCATATAGTGCTACATCTGGGGTTGTGATCTCTAATGCTTGGATCTTACTTTTTTTAACCAGTATTGCTTTTGCCATTCTTGCTATCTCATTGCTTTTTGGCATTTTGGCTAAGAACAAATGTTTTCTAGGTTGCTTTTGGTTTCATTAAAATTTTAAGATTGTTTTCTCTATCTCTGTGAAGAGAAGTGTTTAATCATCATCATCATCATCATCATCATCATCATCATCATTATTATTATTATTATTATTATGACTTAAAGTTTTTATTCATTTTAATGAGAAAAATAGCAATGAAACCATTTGAAACAGGTTAGTAGGACAGTTACAATGATTAATACACTGCATAATATTGTCTTTGTAGTAGTTATTCAGAGTACAAGATACAGACATGATATCTTGTCTAAACAATATTAGTACAAACTTGTCTTCTCATAGAACTAATAGAAGGTAGCTGTATATCTATGCTACTTTCTTTTTATTAATTTTATTCGGAAACAACTAGCAATGAGACGGTTTCAAAACAGGTAAGTAGGACAGTTACGATAATTGATACATTGTATATTATTGTCTTTGTAGTAGTTATCCTATTTTCTATATACATATATATTCACCAAAAAATGGTCCTTTGTTTATATATATATATATATATATATATATATATATATATATATATATTTCTGAAGTGTGGTTATTTTGTCAATATTGATTAATTATACCTATTCAGGAATGCTAGGCATGTTTCCATTTGATTATATACTCTTTGATCTCCTTTTGCAGAATACCATAGTTTTTGATTGTATAAAACTTACACTTTCATGGTTAGATTAGTTCTAAAATATTGAATTTTCTTGATGCAAATGTGAAGGGTATTGCCTTCTTAATTCATTTCTGGGTGGGTGAATTGAGAGTGTATAATGGTATTTGTTTTTTATTGGTTAATTTTGTATCTTACCATATTCCTAAAGTTCACTATTATTTCCAGGAGTACTGTGGTGGTTATTCTTGAAACTTCTATGGAGAGAGTCACTCCATCTGAAAATAAGGGTAACTTTATTTCTTCCTTTTGTACCCATTCATTTCACTTTTTTCACTTTCTTTATTATTCTGGCCAAAGTTTTGAATTCTGTATTGAACCAAAGTAGTAATAGTGGATATCCCAATTATGTTCTTGATTTTAGAGGAAAACATTTGTTTTTACCAATTTAATATGATGTTGATGTTTATTATTAGCTTTCATCAGATTCAGATAAAGTCCTTCTATACTATTTTCCTCAAACATTGTTAAAATTATAAACAGATGTTGGATTTCTTTCAGACATTTCCGTATCTATTGAGATGGTCATTTTATATTATATAAAGTTTACTAGTACAGTGCTACAAGAAGATATATATAGTAATAATTTTGTTTGAAGAACTGGGGATTGAACTCAGGCCCTTGTGCTTGCCAGGCAAGCACTTATTCAACTGAGCTATCTCCCCAGCCCCATAATAATCATTTTTATCATAATAAATTTGTACCTTTATATATTTTGATTCTTTTTTACCCAATCCTATACCCTCATTTCATCCCCTCTTTCTTTCATTTAAAAATTTGTTTCCATTTTATACTTTTTTATCAACATTTCTTTTCCTTACTTATTCACTCTAAATAGTTTCTCTTTCTTTTGGATGATTTATTTTTAATTCTCAATACCTATTATACATTTTATTCATGCTTTATACTTACAGTTCCTCACAACAAAGAAAGAATGTGATATTTACACATGTGAGTGATTTATCTCAAGCATTTATCTACTTAGAAATGTTTCAAGTTTAACCTTCTTTATGGCAGAGCAGTATTCTGTTCTATTAAAAAATCTGTACTTAGTGATTGCTTAATTGATGAGTATTTGGGTTGTTTCCAATATTGAACAATTGCAAACTATGTGGTTATAAACGTGTGTATACATACATTGCTGTGGCATGATGTTCTTAGTTCTTCTGGTAGATGTCCAAAAGGGAATAACTGGTTCATATGGGATCTAGAATCCTAGTTTT
This sequence comes from Octodon degus, assembly GCF_000260255.1. Classification (NCBI taxonomy): domain Eukaryota; kingdom Metazoa; phylum Chordata; class Mammalia; order Rodentia; family Octodontidae; genus Octodon; species Octodon degus. Next base: position 593,936 of record NW_004524777.1, read on the forward strand.
TGAGGAATCTGCATACTGACATTCACAGTGTTTTTGAAAGTCTACACTCCCACTAAAAGTAGTTAAGTGTTCCTTTTTCAAGATAACACATAGGGCATTTGTTGGTAGTGGTCTTATTTATAATAGCTACGTTTTGTGGAGTAAAAGAATAACCTCAGTATTGTTTTAATTTACATGTCTTGAATGATCCAGAATGTGGAACTTTTTCTATGTATTTATTTGGCATTTGATTTTTTTCCTCTGAGAAATGATTATTATATCAGATAATCATTTTTGGATTTTACCATTAAATTTGAAGGGGTATGATTACTTTAATTTTTTTAATATTCTAGATATTCCTTTTTTTCTGCAGAAAAGCTGGCCAAAAATTTTCGCATTCTGTGGTTTGTGTCATTACTCTTCTGGCAATTTCTTTTGCTGTATAAAATGTTTGTAATATGAGATTCCAGTTATTTATTCTTTCGATTATTTATTTGCTATAGAGGTTTTGCTGATGAAACTTTTACCTAACCCTGTGTCTTCAAGAGTTTTACCTATTCTCTCTTCCAGTAGATTTATTGTTTTCTATTTTCTGTTATGCACAGATCTTTGATCCATTTTGATTTTAAGGTTGTGTATGATCCAGTGAAGGTGTTTAACTCCTTTCTCAAAGATAAGGTGGCTGAGGCTGGGAAAATGGCTCAGTAGAATAAGTGCCTGCCTGGCAAGTGCAAGGTTCTGAGTTCAATCCTCAGAACCAAAAAAAAAAAAAAAAAAAAAAGTTGTGGATTGTGCTTGAAGTTGTTTTGAACATTCTGATCTGTTCACTTTTACTCAGGTCAGCTTTATGGGGGAGGGTTCTTTTATTTTGTATTAGTTTTGTTTTGCTTTTGCCAATAAGATGCTGTTATTTATTTATTTACTTATTTTTTTTTAGGGAAGGATCTACAGGATGTTCATGTCTCACTACTAGATCAGACTCATAATGATCTGACTGTTTACAGCCTCCCAAGGGCTGGTATTACAAGGGAGCCCCACCACACCCAGTCTCAATTGCCATCTCAGTGCCCCCCAGGGGCAGGGCCTGCATGGTAGGCTGGGGGTTCTAACCCCGGCCACTGTGTCTGTTTGAAAGTGCTTTAATCTGTTGAGCTATTTGTCTCACCGTACAATGCTGTTATAAAGACAGTAGTTTTGAAGTATAATATCAGATTGGGGATTTTGATGCCCCTGTAGTGCCTTTGCTGTCTAAAATTTCTTTTGCTATTTTTGGTCTCTTTAGGATTAAAGTGAACTTTAGGAATATTTCCTCTATTTCTGTGAGGCATGCTAATGGTATTTTGATTGAAATTTTGTTAAATCTATAAAAAAATTTGGAGAGTATGACCATTTTCACTAGGTTGGATCTTCTGACCCAAGACCAAGGGATATCTTCACTATTTTTTTTTTCATTTCACAAATAACTTTAATGTCAAAAGACACTTCCAGAAGTTCAAATCAGATTCAAGGCTATGGCTGAAGTTCTACAGGGAAATGTGGAGCCAGATTTCACAGGACAGCGGGCACTAATCTAGTCACATGTGCTTGAAGCAGGAGGTACCACAAGGGTCTCAATAGAAGCTGGTCTTTTTCATAATGCATAAGAACTCCTGCTTGTTAACCTTATCAATCATCTCCTGTAGCTCCTCATCAGTCTGGTTCTCTCCGAGCTCCTTGGCCATGTGATTCTGATTTCTGAATGATATTGTCCCGGTTTCATTGTCATCAAAGAACTTGAAAGCTTTCAGGATTTCTTCCTTGGTATCTTTCTCTGACATTTTCTGAGTCATCACAGTCAGAAAGTTACTGAATTTGATTTTGCCTGTCCCCTCATCATCAATTACATTTATCATTGTCTTGACTTCTCTCTTGGGCTCAGAGCTCAGTGTTCTCATTGCCACCATTAGTTCCTTTACATTGATGGTGCCAGTCCCATCTGCATGAAAGAGATCAAAATCTTCCTGTATTTCCAGTTTCTGCTCTTCAGTCAGCTCTGGCTTAGCTGCAATGGCCTCCAGTTATAAAAAGGCAAACATTATGTCAAGTGTTCTTCACATTTTTTTGATAGCATACGTGAACTCCTGTTTTACAGTACTATAATTTACAATGTGTATGTATTTTACTTTAATGTTTAGATATATTCATAAACATTTCACTTGTTTGATGCTACTGTGAAAGATGTACTTTCCTTAACTTCCTTCTTAGTATTTGCTATTTGTTTGTGGAAATGCTATAGATTTATTAGTGTTGACTTTGGATCCAGTTATGCTACTGAATTCAAGTATGAACTGTAGAATTCTTTTGGTGGAGGTTTTGGAGTCTTCCATACAAACCATCATGTTATCTACAAGTAAAGATATTTTAACTTTTTTCTTTTCTATCATTATTTATTTTATTTCATTCTCATCTAGATTTTCTAGCTAAAACATTAAGTAAACTGCATACTGCATACTGATATCCTAACTGTTTTGAATAGAAGTGGTGGTAGTGGATGTATTTGTCTTGTTCCTTATTTTAGAGTCAAAACTTTCAATTGCCCATTCAGTGTGAATTTGGCTTGTGGTTTGTCATAGATGCTTTTTATAAATTAAGACAGACCATTTCTTCTAATTTTCTGTACGTCTTTTTATCATGAAAGGATATTAGACTTTTTCAAGTGTGTTTTGGGATTTTATTGAGATGATCATATGTATTTCATCCTTGGTTCTATTAATATATTGTGTTACATTTATTGATTTGCATATGTTGAATTAGTGCTGTAATGAATATAACTTACTCATGTTGTAAAATTTTCTTGATGATGATTTGTTGCATTCTCTTAGCCAAAATATTATTGGTGATTTTTGGGAAGATTTGTCTATAGTTCCTTTTTCTGGTTGGGTCCTTCTCTAGTTTCAGTATGAGGGTAATACTTGCTTCATACATGACTTTATGTGTATGCTTTCCTTTTCAATTTCATAAAAGAGTTTGACAAGTAATTTCATAAGATTTTTTCTAAATTTCTTGTATGGTTGAACAGCAAATCCATGAAGAAAGGGAATTTTCATGGTCCCAGCCCAGGCGCAACGTGGGTGAGACACTCTTCCACCTCCTTGGGACAACCCACACCACTCTGCAGCACCTCTCCCACTCCTCCCGTCGAGTAGGACTATCTGCCGCATTCTGTAACTCCCAGAACCAGTCCTAGCCCAGGTCTGGTGAGTGTGTGGGAGAGCTTCCGCCTAACCTGCACCCTCGACACCTACTAATGGTTCCAGGCCAGGAGCAGCGTGGGTGAGACCCTGTTACAACCTACTTGGGATGCCACCCATCACTCTGCAGCACCTCCACCACCCCGCCACCCGAGTAGGAATTTCTGCTGTTTTCCGGGATCCCCCAGACCCAGTCCTAGCCCAGACACAATGAATGTGTGGGAGAGCAGCTTCTCCCCACTACTCCAACTTGTCCCCTCCAGGCTCAGCTCAAGCCTGGCATACAGGCCTGGGGTGTAACCCTGCAGCTGCAGTCCCTGCAGAAAGTGTAGAGGATAGAACTACCCAGCTAGTCCAGGAGCAGAAAATCTTTCCAGAGGGGCACAACAGGTTCACCCAAAAGGGCAGCAGCAGGAAGGAGCTGAGCACCACAGCCAGACCCAAACCATGCACAGCTGCATAAATCCAAACTTTAAGATCTGCACCTAAACGTTAGTACATGCCAGGGTTATAACTACAGCAAAGATCTACAACAAAGGTCAAAAGACAGTGTTACACAAAATAACAAGAAGGAAAAAAATGCAGCCTCAGAACCCAAGCCCACACATAACAAGTGCAGAGGCCACTAAGACAGAACAAATTGGGAATCACACAGCTGAAAGCAATGAATCAATGGCTTCTGAAATAAAGAAACAGCTGAAGAAATGTATAGAGGAACTCAGATTGCAAATAAAAAAGAAATCCCTGAGTTAATAACATCTGCAATAAAGAATCAAATGCAGAAACATATGGAGGAAACCAAATGCCCACCCAGAACAAGTGCAGAGGACACTAGCTCTGCTCAAATGCATGAATTATTAGCATCAACAGTAAATAAGCAACAGCAGAAAGTTATAGAGGAATTCAGAGCACAATTATTTTCTGAAATAAAAAAAAATTCTCAGAACTCATAGCATCTGAAGTAAAGAAGCAACTACAGAAACATAGGGAGGAAACCCAATCTGAAAAAAACACTGCAGTAAAAGAATTTATAACTGCTTCTAAAGAAGACATTGATTAAAAAAAATAGAGTAGATTAGAAAAAAGAAGGATTTCTTGAATGAGAAATACAGGAAAGAAATAGATTGCATGAAGCAAAGTCAAAGAGATAGAGTGGAAAATAAAATCCCAATCACAAGCTTCCAAAACCATTTAAGTGAAAGTGAAGACAGAGTATCAGATCTTGAACATGCTGGTGCAGCTAGTGAAAAGGTAAGAAAGGATCTTTTAAAAACAAGGAGGATGTGGGAAAGAATAATCCATAACCAGCAAGATGATGCAAAGATGAAAATGTGAGACTAATAGACATCAATGAGAAAAAAAGGAGTCAATACAAATGACATTAAAAAAATATGGGCAGAAGTAATAGCAGAAAACTTCCCAAATATGAGGAAACAAAAGGACATTCAGGTAACTGAAACATACAGAATGCCAAGTAACCTCAATCCAATGAAAAACACAATGAGACATATAATAGACAAGAACCCAGAAATTCAGCACAAGAATAATCTACTGCAAGCTGCTAGAGAAAATAAGCAGATCACATTCAAAGGAAAACCCATCAGAATTACAGCCAACTTCTCTTCACAACCCATGAAGGCAAGAAGAGCATGGAGCAGAGTACTTCAAGTCCTTCATGTAAACAAATTCCAACCCAAACTATTATACCCTGAAAGACTCTCAAGTTTAATGAAGAAGTGAAATACTTTCATGACAAAGAACAGCTAAAGAATTCCGTGATGACAAAGTGAACTCTACACAGGCTATTGAAAGATGTTCTAGAGAGGGAACAAAATGATCAGAATTCCACGAATGAGATCAGAAGCAACCAACAAAATAGGGTAAGCAATTAAACCCACGAGAAAAAAGGAGTAAATGACAACAGGTAAATAACATGTCAACCATAAGTCAATACTTGTCAATACGAACCATCAATGTAAATGCACTCAATTCACCAATTAAGAGAAATAGAATGACACAGAAGATTAGGAAAAAAATCCCACAACATGCTGTATACAAGAAACACATTTAACTCATCAAGACATTCATAGGCTGAAAGTCAAAGGATGGAACACAATAATACATGGCCCAGCACCTCAGAAAAAAAGCAGGGGTAGCAATCCTATTCTCAGACAATCTCAACTTCAAACCAACAATGATCAAGCGAAATAAAGAAGGAAACTATATACTGGCTAGCGGAAAAATTCAAGAGGAAGAGTTAACACTCATAAACATGTATATATCAAACACGGGAGCACCAAACTATATAAATCAAATCTTAATGGACATGAAAAATCTAATATCGTACAACACAATTTTAAGAGGAGACCTTAACTTCCCCTATCATCAAAAGATAAGTCAACCAGACAATAACTTAGCAAAGAAATAACAGAAGTGAACTACAGCTTGAAAAAAAATGGACTTGGTGGAAATGTACAAGGTGTGCAACCCAAACACAGCTGAATAAACATTTTTCTCAGCTGCACATGGGTCATTTTCTAAAATAGACCACATACTGGTCCATAAGTCATGCTTAAGTATATGCGAGAAAGCAGAAATTATCGCATGCACGTTATCTGACCACAGTGCAATGAAACTGGAAGTAAATGACAAAAGAAACCAGAAAAAAAACTTTAAATACATTGAAATTAAATGACACCCTATTCAGCAACCAATGGGTCACAGATGAAATGAAACAAGAAATTCAACAATATTTACAATTCAATGAAAATTCAAACAGAACTTATCATAATTTATGGGATACGATGAAATCAGCTTTCAGAGGAAAATTCATAGCTGTGAACTCACACATTAGGAAAACAGAACGGGAACAAATACCCTAATGCTACACATTCAACAACTAGAAAAAGAAGAGCAAACCAAAACCAGAGCCCAAACACAGGGGGAAATCATAAAGATTAGAGCAGAAATTCATTCAATTGAGGCAAAGAAAACAATTCAAAAAATTAAAAAAAGCAAAAAGATGGTTCTTTGAAAGATTAAATAAAATTGATAAGCCCCTAGCTAACCTCTTCAAACAGAGGAAAGAAAAAATTCAAATACAAGCAACAGGGAATGAAAAGGGTGTAATTACCACAGACTCCGTGGACATTCAGAAGATTAGCAATAGCTACTTTGAGAATCTTTACTCTCACAGAATAGAAGACACGGAAGAAATGGACAGATTCCTAGAAAGGTACAAATTATTACAAATGAATCGACAAGATATAACCACTCTCAATAGCCTAATAACAGCCAATGAAATACGAGATGTAATTAAAAACCTACCAGCATAGAAAAGTCCAGGTCCGGATTGATTCACAGCTGAACTGTACAAGACATTTACAGAAGATGTAGTCCCTATACTCCTCAAACTCTTCCATGAAATTGATTAGGAAGCAATGCTCCCAAAATCATTCCTGGAAGCAAATATTATACTGACACCAACACCAGGGAAAGATGCAACAAAGAAAGAGAACTAAAGGCCAATCTCTGTATTGAACATAGATACCAAAATCCTCAATAAAATACTCGCAAATAGAATACAGCATATAATCAAGAAGATCATAAAACTTGACCAAGTAGGACTCATCCCAGGGAAGCAAGGAGGGTTCAGTACCCAAATATCTATAAAAGTAATGCAGTTTTTCAATAAAGCGAAAACTAAAAAACACGTGATCATCTCCATTGATGTTGTAAAGTCTTTTGAGAAAGTCCAACACTCATTCATGTTCAAAGTTCTACAGAAAATTGGAATAGATGGCCTCTACTTCAATCTGCTAAAAGCCATTTATGAAAACCCAACAGCTAACATAATCCTAAATGGGGAAAAACTGAAATCTTTTACTCTTAGATCTGGTAAAAGACAAGGGTGTCCTCTATCACCACTCCTATTCAATTCAGTGCTGGAATCATTGGTTACAGACATTACAAAAGAGAAAGAAATAAAAGGAATAAGAATAGACAAAGAATAAGTTAAATTATCTTTATTTGCGGATGACATGATACTTTACTTGGAAGACCCAGAAAACTCCACCAAGAAGCTACTAGAATTAATACAGAAATTCAGTAGCATAGCAGGTTATAAAGTCAATACCCAAAAGTCAATAGCATTCCTCTACACAGACAACAAACACACTGAGAGGGAAATTATAGAAACAATACCTTTTACAATAGCATCAAGGAAAATGAAATTCCTTGGAATTAATTGAACTAAAGAAGTCAAAGAACTTTTCAAGGAAAATTATGGTACTCTGGAAAAAGAGATCTTAGAGTTTTTCAGAAAACAGAAAGATATTCCATGCTCTTGGATAGGAAGAACCAACATTGTGAAGATGCCCATACTCCCAAAATTGCTGTATGGATTTAACGCAATCCCTATCAAACTACCACCAACATACCTCACAGAGGTTGAGAAATCATTCCTAAAATTTATCTGGAACCAGAAAAAACCTAGAATAGCAAAGGCAATTCTGGACAAAGAGATGAGGCAGGAGACATTATAATTCCTGACTTGAAATTATACTACAAGGCTACTGTGATAAAATCAGTATGGTACTGGCAACAAAATAGACCAGAGGATCAAAGGAATAGATTAGAAGACGTTGAAGCCCCTATGAACACACTCAGTAACCTTATCTTTGACAAAGGGGTCAAACATACTCACTGGAAGAAAGATAGCCCTTTAACACATCGTGCGGGAAAAACTGGCTCTCTACATGCCCAAAACTCAAACTTGACCCAAGTCTATCACCATGCACTAAACTAAAGTCAAAATGGATTAAAGATCTAAACATTAAAGCAGGGACACTAAATCTCCTGGAAGAGAAAGTGGGAGGACCTCTTAAAGACATAGGGGTAGGCAAAGAGTTCATGGACAGAAATCAAAGCTCACGGGAAACAGCTGAAAGTATTAACAACTTGGATCTGCTCTTACTTAGAAGTTTTTTCAGGTCGAAAGAAATTACCAACAAAGTGAAAAGGCAACCACAAATTTAGACAAAATCATGACAAATAAGTACTCAGACAAAGGTCTGCTGTCTAGAATTTATAAAGAACTAAAAAACACTATGGCCCCCAAATTTAAAGACCAAATCCAGAAATGGGCGTCTGAGATGAACACATACTTCTCAGAGGAAGAAATTAAGGAAGGGAATAAATATAGGAAAAAATGCTCCACCTCGAGAGCCATTCACAAAACGCAAATTAAAGCAACATTGTATATCATCTCACCCCTGAAACTATGGTTATCAAAAAGAAATCACCCAACAACACATGTTGGAGAAGCTGTGGGGAAAAAGGAATCTCTCTCCACTGCTGGTGGGAATGTAGACTGGTGCAACCATTATGGAAATCAGTATGGAGACTCCTGAGAAAACTTGGACTAGAAGTCCCATTTAAACCAGCTATTCCTCATCTGGGAATTTTCCCAGAGGATCTGAAAACATCATATTACAATAATGTATGTGTGCCTATGTGTATAGCAGCACAATTTGTAATAGTCAAATCTTTGAAATAACCAAGATGCCCATCACCTGATGAATGGTTGAAAAAGTTGTGGTATTTTTACAGAATGTTGTATTATTCAGCTATTAAGAATGATAAACTTGAAGCTTTTATATTGAAGTGGATGCCACTTGATCATATACTCATAAGTGCAATAAACCAGACTCACATGTGCAAATATTGTACAGTCTCCCTAATAGAAGAACTCAAAGGAATAAATACAAATATAAAGGTATAATACAAAGAAAAGGAAAGTAGGATCTCAGGGACTAACTTATCAAGAGATGGAAAGGAGAAGAGCTAGGAAACATGAAAAAGTCAAGCCATACAGTTATATGTAGAAGATGGGCAAGGCAATGATCCTGAGAATCTTCAGAAGATTTTTTAATCTAGCATTTAATTTGGAAGATTCTCACCCTGACTAACTATATATACTAATACCTATGAACTAAGCTACTGCACTGCATATGGTAATTTGTAATAGTAGTTTCATGCTTGAAGTGCCTGTCATTCTGGTCTTGTGAATATGGGCTGCTTGTCAGGACATGACAGTTGCTGCTATGATGTCTCTCTGGTAGATGGTTGTTCAAGAATAAGGGGGTGGTGAATGAAAGCACGAGACAGGAAATGGAATATTGTGGGACTGTCCTGCCTCAAGGTTGTATATGGTGAGATTTTTGGACTTATGTGTAAACATAAGAAATATATAATTCTCTATGCCTATTTTTAAAATATATTATAATTTTTAAATGTTTTAAGTTATTCTGTAGGGACATAAAGTTCAACATATCAATACTTGATGAAAAATACCTCTTCTATATTATGCCTAAAATGTTTGATATGCAGACAGATAGTGAGGTTAAGCTTAGCAGCCTAAGTTGTATGGCAATAACAATAAGCTTGTCTTCTGGATGGTTAACAACCTAAGTTTGCAGACCAAAATTAGAGAAAAAGGAGGGCTGCAAGGAAAGTCAACATTTTGTCCCTAGCCTTCAAAGTCAATTAAGACTCATGACATATGTGAACTTGTACTGTAATGGTATGTAACTCAGTAGTGTCCCAAATTTTCTGATCAAGGAGATTATTGGTCCAAAGAGGAAAGTGATCGATGATGTAGAGTGTGCCTAAGGAGAGTCACATGGAGAGAAAACATTCTCTCAGGCTTTCACAGAGAGCACATTGGCCAAGCAAGGGCCGTTACTCATCCACATGGCTGACACTGACAAAGGTTCTACAATCTGAGGTACAGGATCTCAGGATAAATCCTGAGGGGATTTCACTGACCTTATCAGATCCAAAAGCTACAACTCTTGTTGCATAGGTCCTGCTTTACCTTGGTCTTAACCATCCAGCAGAAAAGTATAAAAACGAAATATGAGAAGTAACACCATGCTGTTATGTTGAGCTGTAGGGGACTCAGGTCAACAATTTCTGACATTGCCAATCAAGCAGAAGACCCAATGCTATTATGGGATACTGGACTCTTTTAGAATATTTTGCTGAGTTTACACACTTCTAATATTCAAATAATGGAACTTAGCAAAAAAAGGGTATACAGTTAAATAAAGAAATGGCATTTTCTTTGTTAGTAAGTTTTCAATTACATTTTCAGTTTTGTTGACTGATACAAGGTCATTTGCAATTTTTATGTTTTTGTGATTCATGTTTTATAGTTCATACGTGGCTAGCAACCTTTCCAATTTTTTTCTGTGCTGTATATCTTTTTAAAATAAAGTTTCACAGAGTACGTATTTTTGATTTTCTGGATTTCCACTGAAGTTGTTGTGATTTCACTTATTTTATTCCAAATTGCATGCATTTGAGACATTTACTTCCTCTTTTTTATGATTGACTAAAGTTTTTCAATTTTTCTTAGTGTTTTAAAGAAGCAACTGTGATTCACTGATTCTTTTTACTATTTTCTTAGTCTCAGTTGCATTGATTTCTGCTCTTATCTTTATAATTTTCTTCCTAGTACTAGCTTTGGTTTTAGTTGCTCTTATCTTTATAATTTGCTCCCTAGTACTAGCTTTCTTTTTGTATATGTTTGAGATTCAGCATTAGTTTCTTTATTTAAGCTTCTTGTATTTTTCTGATATGAAAATTCACTGACATATATTTCCCTCTTATGACTGCTTTCACTGTCTCGAACTTTAGTATGTTACACGAGAATTATCAGTTAAATGTTGATACTGTTTAAGTATCTTCTTCAGATTCTTCTGTGACTCCCTGCTTGTTCATGAGATTTACTTAATTTCTAGGTATTTATGCTGGTTTTTTTTTTTTGCTGTTGATTTCCAATTTCATTCCTGTATAATAAATAATAATGGCACTGGGTAATATCAATCTTTTTATATCTACTGAAGCAAGTTCTGTGGGCTTGTATGTGGTCTATTTTGGTGAACATCTCACATGCACCTGAGAAGAGTGTGTTTTCTGATGTTATATAATGGAATACTCTGTAGAGTACATACTTGTTCACTGAATAAATAAAGTCTATTTGTTCACTGGGTTGGTTGAATTCTAATATTTCTTTTTTACTTTGGTCTACTTCATCTATCTATTTGTAAGAGTGGGGTTCTAAGGTCCACCCTGAAACTGTATTCAAGCCCTAAAGTACCCATTGTGTGTCCTTGGGGATTTAAGGATTTGTGCTGGCAAGTCAGCTGTGATTCTGGTGCATTTTTCCTTCATGAGTTATACATTTCTTTCCTATAGATGCACTTAATGTTTTGTTCATATTCTAAGTTTCTGGAAACTTCATTACTTTATTACCTTGCATATTTGTGTTTTCTTGTCTATTAATATTTGTTTTATGTAGCTGGGTGGAGCCATTTGTTGCATAAATATGTATGATTGCTATTTGTTCTTCTTAATGTTTTCTATTAACAAGTGTGCAGTGACCTTTTTTCCCTTTTAATCACTTTTGGCTTAAAATTTACATTGTATGCAAATAGAATTTGCTATCCCTGCTCTGTTCTGTGTTCCTAAGGCATGGATAATTGTTTCCCACTATTTGACTCTTTGTCTGTTGATTTCCTTTTGTGATAAATGTATTCCTCAAATGCAGCATATTGCAGAATCTTGCTTCTTGATACATTCTTTCAGTCTGTTTCTTTGATTGGTGAGTTGAGACCATTTACGTTGATGGTTCTAAGTGATATGTATGGATATTTCTTCTTAATGTTGGCTCCTGTTTTTTGTTCCCTGACTTTCTCCTCTGTTTCATTGCTTGCTCTGCCTTGCAATTTCATTCTATTGGTGTTCATGTATTTGTAGTTTTGTTATCTCTTTTTAATATGTTCTTCAGAGCATTCTATAGATCTGTTTTGGTGCTCATAAATTTCTTTAGTTATTCTCTATCATGGAAGTATCTTATTTCTCAACTTTTTTGAAAGATAATTTTGTGGGGTACATCAATCTGGGTTGAAGTTTATTTCACTTTAGGGGTTGAAGAACCTCACTCCAAGCTCTCCTTGATTTGAGGGTTTGTGTTGACAAGTCCACTGTGATTCTGATGGGCTTTCCTATATAACTACATTTCTTTCCTCTATCTGAATTTCATATTTTGTTCATTTTCTGCATTTCTGGAATCTTGATTACTGTATACCTGGATATTTGGAGTTCTATGTGCTTCATTTATTTGGGCTTTTTTCCTCTTTTTTATTGAAAAAAGTAAAGAAATTCTCTATCTATTTCAAAGCACCTCATTTCTGTAAAATATTTTAGTAACTATATGTTATATTAATCAGGCAATGCACAGCTTAGAAGTCACTCAGCTAAGTAAATTCTATCACTCCATCTTCATTCTGTACCACCCTCTCTACTATTCAAGGCTGTCTTTGGTATCTGCAGAAATTTCTCTAAGATAATGCAAAAATAAATATAAGACGATAAGGTTGCACTTAAATATGATGCTATATGTGAATTAATTTACATTCTTATAGTATTTTAATATTTTTACATTTATTCTTATTGTTTTATAGTTTCATATGTTTTCAAAAATGTCAAAATGCAAAACTTTAGAAACAATGCTTCCTTTATTTTTATGTCAAAAATTTTATACATATTTGAGAAATCTTCTGCTATTATTTCTTTGAAGAGACTTTTTGCTCTGCCCAGTTTTCTTACTTATTCCAGGAAGTCCTATGTTATTTGTCTTGCTTCATGCTATTGCTGTTCTTTGATTCATTAGTTTTTTGTATTTTTTGTTCTCAAATTCATTACATACTGCTATTATCTTTATGACTTGTTTCCTTGGCTAGCTCCCAGTTCATATTATTCTCCATTTTCATAGGAACTTCAGGTGAATAATCAGGTTAATATGGGGTCAGTCAGTCCATTGAATGTCTGAATTTATTAAGAAACATAAATTTACTGTAATGAGTTCTTTCATGTTTGTGACAGATTTGACTACATGTATTAATACTTGTTTGTAGAAACTAATTTTTCCTTGGTTGCTTCAGTAGTCCATTGATTATTCAAAACTGCATTGTTTAATTCCTATGTATTTTCATATTTTTGTAGTTTCTTTTGACATTCTTTTCTAGTTTCATTGTGTTTTGATGTGATGTTATTATTTGCATTGAGTCACTAAAATTCATTTGCATTTACTTAAACATGTTTTGTGGGCTTGTATATAGTCTGTTTTGGAAAATGATCCATGTGCTGCTGAGAAGAACGTATGTTCTTTTGCTATGGAGTAGACGTCTGTATAGATATCTATTAGGTCCACTTTATTGAAGTTTTGATTCAACTCTGATATTTGTTTATTGAAATGTTATCTCATTGATTTGACTACTTTTGAAAGTGTGGCATTGAGGTCCTGCACTGTGATTATGTTGATGTTTATATGATTTTTTTTATATCCAATAGGATTTTGTGATAATGTTTTTTGCATTGGTGTTTGGTGTATATGTGTTTTTAATTGTTTACTCTTCATGTTGAGTTTTTCCCTGGAAAAGAAAGTAGTGCTCTTTTTAATCTTTTTCTGACCAGGTTTGTTAGAAGAACCCTTTGAAAACCAGATACATGACTCTACTTATTGTATGGCTCCTGTTGCATGAGATATTGTTTTTTAACTTTTGATTTTTAGTCTATGAATGTCTTCTTGGATTAAATATTTTTTTTCTGTACAGAATATTATTGATTTATTTTTAGTTCACAGTTTGTCAAGGTTTCAGTCCATAACCTTCTGGCTCCAAGGAAGGGTGTCACATGGCAGAGGGGCACCCATTCATGGCAGCAGAAGACAGTGGAAGCAACAAGAGTGAGTGAGAAAAGTCTCCTTCTGTCCCTTATATTGTATTCATTCTACCTGGATTAGGGCAGTGCCAGTTCAATCAGCAGACTGATCCAGCAAGTACCCACCCTTTATCCCAGCACCCTTAATCCCAGCATTGCATTAGTCACATACTCTAGATTCAGCCACCTCCAGACAAAACTGCATGACTACCTTAGGTGTTACTAATACTGTCACTGTTGTCATTACTACTGGGTTAGGCTTTGGGTGCACTTCTAGACACATACCACAACATGCCAGAAGTAGTGGATGTGGATTAGAGTAGAAACAGAGATCTTAAGCAAAAATAAATAATTTAGAAATGGAAAAGCACAGTTTTTTCAAAATTCCAAGCTAAATATTGCCCTAGAAAAAATAAGACTTGAAAAACCACTTGATTATGATTCTGCTGAAGTGTTAGAGTAATTGAACGAGAAAAGTATGGAGTGCTTATGTTGCATGGATGCAAATTTTGTACTAAAGATTCAAACAGACTACTTATGAATGGGGAACAACCATTAAATTCATAAAGTCAACATTTTATCTTGAAGTTTGTAGTTCCTGATTTGTGTGTGTGTGTGTGTGTGTGTGTGTGTGTGTGCGTGCATGCGTGCATGTATTTTAATTTTTGTGCTTATCTCTGTCATTAATTAAGAAATTGTGAAATAATTACATTGAGATATTAATGTAAGTTATTTACATTATACTATTAAATCATACAATTACACTATTTTTCTGTTACTTCTTCTCTTTCTATTCCCTCCTTTATTATTCCCTTAGTCTGGTATACTGTTTGCATTAGAACTTTGACATCGGTGACTTTAATGAATTTTTTGGATAGAATTGGAAAACTTTTGCCATGTTGATGGTGTGATCATGAATTCCTTAATATGTCATGAAAATAACTTATTTATGTATCAATTTAGAAAGATATATATTGATCTTGTTTGAAAGTGTGTTTTATAGTATTTGAAATACTTTATACTCTCTTGTTATTTCAGGTACGGTTGAAAAGTATGGCATAGTTTTAATGGATTTACATTTAGAAGTAATTTCTTGTTTTTCTCTAGCAGGCCTTAAGTTTCTTTCCTTGAGATTTTGACTATGATGAATCCTTGAGAAGTATTTATGCATCATGGCTTACTGGGACTCCATATGTGACACATATCTTTTTTCTTAATTCTATCTTTATGTTTGTAATGTTTTCTGCTTTGTTTTCTGTATGTTTTTTTATGCTGTGTTTTTGTCTTCTAATTGTTCATTAATTTAAATCATTCTTAGATTTTTATATCATTATGAGTTTTAAGGTTTGTCTATATGTGGTCAACGTCATCATCCCTCCCTTCCATTTCTGACATTGTGCCCTCATGTTAATCACTTCTATTTTCTATATTTTAATGGAATTTTTAGTCTCTTCAATTTATGGAGTATATTTTTATGGAGTCCAAGTATTTGATAAATAGGTCATTACATCTTTTTAGATCAACAAGCTTTCATTCATGTCTTCTGTAAATGCATTGATTCTTTGATTTTAAGTTTATTGTCTCTTTAGTTATATCTTCAGTGAGCTCACAGAATATCTTATTAATTATTTCCTTTTCTTGTTTATACAACTAAATTGTGAAGTTTTGAATTTCACCCCATCTATACCTAATGGATCACCTTTAGGGGAATTAAGTGTTTCTGAAGCATTCTATTGTCTTAATATAACTTAAGAAACAGTAATATACCACCCTTATATATAAAAAAGAATGCTGTAATTATACTTTGAACATAGAGACAAATCAAGTACTGACACACTGAAACATCTACTAAATGCAACAGTTGTACCTTCACTAACAAAATGAAAGAATCCAACAGTGATATCAGAGTTCACTGAATACATAAAACTTAATAAAGCTTAATATATATTGTAAAGACAGAGGGGATAGGAAACCAGGAAATCAAATGAATAAAACTTTAAAACTAAACTTATGAAAGATTAGCAGATAAAAGTGAGAAAAAGCATTCTTTTAAGTAGTTAAGGTAAATTGATAGGATTAGATAAAAAGAGAAATTAACAGGAAAAAAGCAAAAGAAGAAAAAAGAAAAGAAAAATTCCCCACTTCTTAGTGGGCCTATTTGCATGTTCCTTCTCTGTGATTGCCTCCTGTGGCTACCTCCCACACAGTTCTATTCGATGATGACACCATAAAAAAATCATATATTTATTGTTTTTGCTTGTGCATTGTATTATATTTATTGATATACATATGATGAACTATCCTTCCATTGCAAACATGAATCTGATGTAGTTATAAGTTTTTTTAAACTATTTGTTTCATTTTTTGCAAGTATCATTTTCAGAATTTTTGCATTGTTCACTAAGAAATTTGACTTGTAGTCTTTTTCATGTTTAGTCTTTTCCATTTTGGTGCCATGTTAATGTTTGTTTCAATTAAAGATGTGACTGATAATATTACTTCCTTTACAATCTTAAAAACATTTTTTGAAGAGTATTGCTCTTAGATCTTCCCTCAAGTTCTGGTAAATTTTACTGATGAATTCAGAAAAGACTGCGTTTTTCATACTTTCTTCTTTTTTTTATCACTGTCTATTATTATTATTCATTGTAGGTGTATTATTGGTGTTTTTTATTTCTTGGTTCAGTTTTGGTAATTCATACGTGCCTTTCCTGTAACTTATCCATAACTTTTAACCTTCAATTTATTGAAATATAGGTTTTGAAGTAGTTTCATATAATCTGCTGGATTTAGGTGGTGTGCTTCACTTTTCATTTTCAATTGTTACTATGAGTCTTTTTTCTTTATTTGGTAAGTTTGGCTCAGCATTATCAATATTGTTTATTCTTTCTGAGTTCCAATTCTGGTGTATTTATTTTGTGTTGGTGTCATTTTTAGTCATTGCCGTCTCAATTTTTACTCCAACCTTTTAAATCTCCTTATTTCCACATATTTTTAATTGAATTTCTCTTGTTCTTCTATTACTTCAAGATGCATCATTAGTTTACTTACTTGAATAGCTTTATTTTTCTTAATTTGACAATTCACAGTGACAAATTTCTCCATTAGAACTTCTTTTGCTGTGTCCATGGCTTTGATATTTTGTGCTACCCCTGTCATTTGATTCTGGAACTATTTTAATTCCTTCAATAAACCATGACTTTTAAAATGTATTTTATTTAATTTCTACATACAATCCATATCTATCATGCAATTTCTATAGCTCCTGAACTTTCTTTTTTTGTGGTACCAGGGATTGAACTCAGCACCCTGCACTTACCAAGCCAGTGCTTATTCTACTGAGCCATCTCCTTGGCCCCAAAGAAATTATTCAATGCCAAGTGAGGCAGATGCTATCAAGCAGTGGTTTTATTGTAGATAGGTTTTGGTCTTCATATGAATTTTTGGGGTACCAGTGATTGAACTCAGGACCATGAACTTGTCAGGCAAGTGCTTATTCCACTAAGTTATCTCCCTGGTAGCTTTCTTTACTTGTTGGTTTATAGTGTAATACCATGATGCTCTAATAGGATTCAATATATTATTTCAATTATTTTGTATTTATTTCAGCATGTTTTGTGTCCTTTAGTCTATTTTTAGTCTATTTTAAAGAAGTTTACATGTACTGTATTAAAATGTCCTGTAGCAGATTACTTTAAAAGCTAGAACTCGATATCCCACTCAAGCCAGCTATTCCCCTCCAAGGAAATTTTCCAAAAGAACTGAAAACCTCACACCACATATTTTTCCTCCCATGTTTATTGCAGTGCAGTTTGTCATAGCTAAGTCGTGGAAACAATCCAGATGCTGATCAACTCAAGAATGGATAAAGAAGATATGGTAGTTTTACACAGTGGAGTATTATTCAGCTATAAAACAGTAGAAATTTGAGTCCTTGGTAAGTAAATAGATGTAACTAGGGAACTTACTCTTAAGTAAAATAGACCCGCATGTGCAAAAATCATATTGTCTCCTTAGTGTGAGAACCAGAAAGAGAAAATTTTAATCTTAAATGTGCAATAGATAAGGGGAAAATGGAATGAATTTATTGAAAAGGAAAGAGGGAAAGAGTTGTTGAATTAAGGAGGAGAGAAAAGGGAGTGATGAAAAGTTTTACTTATGTATATAAGAAGGATTGTTTGGACATCTGTACTGTATATTTCTTCTGGACTATAGAAAGGAACAGATACATTTTGTCTTTCTTTTTCAATTGTCTGTAATTTTTCTCTTCTCAATTTATTACTCATTCCTTTCATCTTTCTTCAAATTTTACATGCATATATATGGTAATATGAATAACTGGTTGGAAGACAACACTATGTAGTACAATAAATACCATGAAATTTATATTATTTCATTAAGTGAAATTCTGTATCACTTGTATTTTTTTCTGTTTTAATTGCAGTTAGTACTCTCTTTAAAAAATAAAAAAAAGTTATTGCCACAAAAATGTCATTATTTTTTAAATAATAGTGACTCTTTCATTTTTCCCTTAATTTAACAAATAGTCTAGTTATGTATGTTTTTTTTTATGACACCCACAACTTAAAGTAGGAAACGTTATTCTGATATTGATATCAATCTATGTTGGGTTGACTAAAAGGCACTATCAAGATTGCAGAACAGCATGACATAGTAGAGTTGTTCATCTCATGTGAGCCAGGAAGTAGACAGAGAGAAAGTAGGAGCTTAAGAATAAATAAGTCCATTCAGGTCACATTCTCGGTCACCCAACTCTTTCCGGGCCCCAATTCCTGAAAGCTCATTGAGCTACTCAATGCCTGAATAGATAAAACTACTGTTGAGTAAGGTGGCCACATAAATCAATTACCTTCTGCACAAATGAGACTGTGAAACAACATTTTAAATCTAAATTATAACCTTTTGTTATTGGTTCCCAAAATGTTTTTCCTTGTCATATTATGCAAAATGAACCAGAACATATTAAAATATTCAGCTTCAAAATTTCCACAGACTAAATGCAATCTATTAGCTATGTGCCTCTGTGAAAAATCAAAAAAAGTTAAGCACTGCTAACAAAAAATAAAAGAATGGCACTGGATAATCATTCTCATTGCAAATGGGAAAAATAGGTGGAGAGAAAAAATAAGATAAAAACAAGACCAAACACAAGTGGAGAAAAGCAAATCCTATAGCTGAGTTTCCAAATCTTGGGTAAGTTGTGGCGATATGTAAGTTTTAAAGGATTTAGGCATCCCTACATTTACATTTCCGTTTGCAGTTCTCAGTGCCTCTCCAATGATTTTGCTGTGTTCACTATGTACCTTTACTTAAGAGACATTCCATTCTTGGGGTCTTCAAATTCTTGTCATTTCCACTTCTCTTTTCACTTCACTCTTACAGCTTTATGCAGTGCCCTCTCGGGATTGCACTTCCTTGTGTTCCAGGTTCTCACTTGAAATTTGGGTGAAATCCTCCACGACTTCACAATTCTTGCCTGTAAAATAAGTACCATGTTAAGAATGTCAAAAATCTTTCACCACTTTGCACAGTAAACAGCACTACTTGAGCCATTGCTGCAGATGACTCTTGAGTATCTGCACGATTCTCATGCAAATAACCCAGGGGTCTCTCTTCTCAAATGCACACAATCCATTTTAGCTATTATCCAAATGCAGAGCACTTAGATGCATTTTAATGGTAATCTTTTCAGCAACATAGCTCTCTATGTTTCCAACAAAGCAGACATTTTCTTTCTAATGAAATTTCAAAATTTCACATTTTTAAATTCTGACTTTCACTGCAATCCTGGTTAAAATCCAACCAGAAATAACCATGCCTGAGACAGCATTTTGATCTGATTTAGCATTTCCTCCATTATACTAAATATTATATTACTTTTAACCTCAGTTTCTTGCACTTTTAGTGCATGGAGATAATGAAGATAGATTCTCTGCCATAGCATAATACACATCATGTTTAGTCCAAATGCCAATAGAGTCCTTGTTCCCAACTGAAAACTCATTAGGCTGGACTTACTGTCTGCATTCATATTACCAATATTATTTTCTGAGTTCCAAATAGTATAACTATGAAAGAGGGTTTTTGTTTTGTTTTGCTTTTTTCTTTTGGTGGCTGACTCTTGGAGGCAGGGCCGGTACATCACGTGATGCCAGGGATTGAACCACAGTCCCTGCCACTGGCCAAAGCTTGTCTAGCCAGGTGCTTTAGATCACTGAATTATCTCCCTGGCACCTGAAAGAGTTTTTAAAAGGCAAGTGACATGATCATATTTATGATACATAAAAATATTTCCTTTTGAAAATGTAATATATTTTCCTTTTATAAAATAAATTGATCATAATAAAAGAGACATTAACACTTATCCCCCTGAAAGTATTCCTTCTTCTTTAAGCATAATTGTTCCATGATTCTGCAGAAGTTCTTTAAGTCCACTTGCATGAAGTTATATCACTGTGCAGTTATAGCTCTCAATATCCTGAATTGGTTCAAATTCTTTATTCTTCATAGTCATCTATCTTGGAAAACATCCCTAAGTTGAAATTTGCCAGATCGAATAAAAAAAGGAAGATGAGAAAACACTATAACAATGGCATTCCCACATTTTTACTAGTATGTATGCATTATACGGGTTAATGTTTTTATTTGGTTGATTTTTCCATAAATAATATTTATTTTAAGCATGGCTTCCTAATCGCCCCCTTACTCCATCAGCAATGTTGACAATATTTTCATGAGCAAGTTTAAGGAAAATGCACTATTTTTCCCCATTCTCACAAAATTTGTTTTCTATACCAACCAATCTTATAGTCTTCTAAAGACAACAGTTAGGTTTTCTACAATTCAATTCTAGTACTATCTATCTAGAAGTACCATCCAATCTCCAAAAAACAAATGGGTAAGTCCCAGAAGATTGACCTCACTTCAGGTGGCAACCACATGTCTGAATTTCTTTTTTTTTTTAGCGGAACTGGGGATTGAACTCAGGCCCTTGTGCTTGCCAGGGAAGCCCTTATTCCACTGTGCCATCTCCTCAGCCCCCACATGTCTGAATTTCTTAACAATCACTTCTCTATTGAGGGTTCAAACAGTTAATTCCTAGGATTCAATAATTTACTGCAGTTACTCACAATGCACAGGAAAGAAGGAACATGAATTTAGCAATTTAAGAAAATTCATTGCTAAATATGAGGGACCTCTCTGTGCAAGTAGAACACAGAAAAATGTCTCTTTCGGGCTGAGGGAATTCTATAGCATTTGTTGACAAGTCTTTGAGGGTTGGGACTGGAGAAACAGCTGGCTTGTGCCTTGCTAATGTGTCCTTTGTAATCTAGTGATGTGTCTTTTGTGTACTGACCAAGAACTACTAATTTTTCCCTAATTTTATTGAGAAACAAATAGCAATGAAACAGTTTCAAACCAAATTTGTAAGACAGTTTCAATAATTAACATATTGCATACATTCTTCCTAGTGGTTAATTGCTGTACAAGATGGGGACTTGATATCCTATTTACAAACACCATAGAATAAATCCCTCTATTCATTAAGAGAATGTAACTATATATCTATCCTAACCACTTTGAATACACAGATACATTAAGAACTACTCATTTGTCCTCTATAACCTAATGAACTGTCCTCTGTGACCTAAGTGAGATAAAAATTACACTCTCTAAAGTTAGTGGCTATGATTTTTCAAACTGTTGCTGTCACTGCCCAGATTCTACCACATAGAACTCAGAGAAACATTTCATTTATATTTACTAGCTTATTATAGAGGCAATTATAAAACATACAATGAACATCCACTTGAGAAAGCACATAGGGCAGTTTGGAAGGGACTTGAGAGCAAAAAATTATGCAGTTTTTGGCACCCTTTTTCCCAGCATGTGAGTGTTCAAAAAAGAGGAAAATGATCAAATTCATTTTTTAAGGTTTTGTACAAAAGATATTTTGAGCTTTCCCCACTTCCTAGAAGCCAGTATATGTAGCTCAAAATTTCAACCCTCTAAATTGTCATATTTTCTTTTTCTGGTGACGAGTCTTCTACTAAGACTAACTAAAGTCCTCAACTCACTTTACTAGCATAAACTCAGGAATGACCAACATATTCCTATTATGAATATTAAAGACAATTCTATCACCCAGGAGATCTCAAAAGTTTAGAAACAGTGAGCTAGGAATCAGTGATAAAGACAAAGTACAATTCAGTGTTCCATGGGGACAGAAGCCAGAGCAAGGAGATCAGGGATCAGAGAAGAGACAGCTTGAACTGGAGGGAAGATTTAATTTGGTACTAATTGAAATTTTATATGCTTAACTTATCTGTAGATGTCAAATTCTTTCTACATGCTTGGGAAGTTTTTTGCTATTATTTCTCTGAGCAGGAATTTTATCAGCCATTTGTGCTGATTCTTTCATTTTTATTAACTTCAATTCCCTTTACATTGTCTTGCAGTTGTTTGATTGCTTTTTGTGGTCCCTTAGTATTTTTGGAGTTCTTTTTGTGAGTAATAACTATGCTCCTGTCTTCTATGACTGATAGTCTACCTTCCCTTCTTTTAATTTGATTTTGAAAACTTTCAATGTAAGTTTTATTTTTCTTTGATGTCTATTTCAATCCTCTTCATGGATTGCATTTCTCTCTTATGTTGGGAATTTGTGGTTTCTATTAATTTTTTGGGCTCCACTTTTTTTTAATCTGTCTTTTTCAGACTTTCTGAGAAATTCCTTCATTATGGTCATCTCTTTTTATAAACTGTGAGATTGTTTCTATTTTGATATTCTTGATAGCCTCAATTATATCTTTTTATTGCTTCTACTATTGTTTCAGTAAATTCAGGTGGATGACTTATGATTTCCTCTATAGCACTGGCCCTGGATTTGGTTGACTGCAACTCTTGGAAAGCATTTTACTTGTGTGTTGTTATTTTCAATATTTATTTCTATTTGTGTTCTCTGTTGTTGTTTCTATTTTTCTTATGTTAGGTAACTTTATTAGGGGCTTTGAAGCTTTCCCAGAAAATGTTTGTTCCTCTAAGATGTCTCATAGATGTAGCTATTTATTTATTTATGAGTCTGTCCCAAGATCTTTTCTTACCATTTTATTAGAGATGAGGAGTTGGTATCTGCTTCTTTCATGTTAGAATATAGAGATTATGTGATTATGACCCATATTATCACAGTGTTGTTATATAAAATGCATCAACTCATTATGACAAGTATGGCATTTTGGCTCAAGTGTTACTATTAGTAGTAAAAATCTCAGAAAATTCAGTCTATAAACCAGTAATCTGCAGTGATCACAAATTTGATATCTTTAATCATAGGGAAAAAACCCTAAAGTTATATAATACTATCTGACATAGACCAGGAATTTGTATGCAGAGTTTCCCCTTAATAGGATAATATAGTGGTCCTTCACTTATTGTGGAGTTTACATTAAAAACACTCCTGTGATAAGTGAATTATGTTTATTTTAGTGTTTACATATGTTTTAAGGCTTTATAAACTTTTCCCACACTCTTATAAACCTTTCTTACACTTTCAAACATACATCTAAGGTTCTTAACCACTTTCAAAATTCATAAGCCTATATGATTTTAACAGCATACATATACCATATAGTACTGCAAATCCTGTGAAATAGAGAAAAATCTGTGATAAATAAATTACATTACTATTTTTTGAAAACTTACAAAAACAATGAGTCCACAAAAGTTGAAACACAAAATAGTGAGGAACTACTGTATTAAGGGGAATTTAAGATGGATAGGAGACTATTTTTCAGGGCTTGTAAGGGAATATATTTAATACATGACACTTACTTGATGCAACTATTATCACCACAAATGTCAAATGCAGAACAGTGCAATAGATTGGTCCATATATAAGAGACATAAAGAATCCAGTTGTAGTCCTGGATCCTACAACAATGTCCTGCTGAAAATCTGAAACTGATGGAATTTCCTGCATTTGTCTAGCTAGAGGCATAGATCCCACAATAATATCAAATTCATTTTTCACCAAGGATATGGACTGGGAAAGGTGCTAAGGATCTGTATTTTAAGAAGTTAAAGTGTCTGCACCAGCAGGGTAAACTATCTGTGCCAGATGACTGATAGATCTGCATTGTAGCCAGGAAGTGACATTCAAGATAAGCACCAGAGCTCTCCTGAAAATAACCACAGCCATCCTCAGGGACAGTGAGGACTCTAGCTCCTCTGCTTATCCGAATAGCTCAGTTCATATCAGTAAATCCATCATGACAAGTTCACCACCTATTCCCCCACTTATCTTTTTATGTTTCTGAGAAAAATTCATAGGTGGTTCAATCATGCTCATCATGATTCTGTTTCAATTCAGCTGGTTATTGCAAGTTGAATACTAGCTAATCCACCACAGAGATAAAACAGAGAGATAATTAAAGAGAAATATGTTAGAAGCAACGTGGAATGAAGTAAGGATGATAAATTTTGTGAAGATGAATAAGACAGGAGAAAAAATAAAGAAGGAGAAAGTGAAAGAATATGAAGGCAAAATGGAAAAAACAAACAAGCAATGATCATTCATCTATAAATATCAGAGAATATAGAAAATGCATTGGGGCTGGGGAGATGGCTTAGTGGAATAAGTGCTTCATGACAAGTGCAAGGGCCTGAGGTCAGTTCCTGTTTCCTCCAAAAGAAAAAAAGAAAGAAAGAAAAAAGAAAAACAGAAAGAAAGAAAACACATTAAGGGAAGGGGTGCAGAATCCTGAAAACAAATGAAACAATACGTTCTAAATTTAAACAAAGCTCCCAAAATTAAATAAAGTAAAGTAAATAGGCATGAGACCACCTAGGGCCTGTCAGATCCTCATTCTAGCCAGCTCGCAGGCTGTGTGTGTGAGTGGGGCAGCCCAGAACCTTCCAGATCCTCACTCCAGCCAGCATCCAAGCTTGGCCCATGAGTGGGACTGCCTGTCAGTCCAGTGGATCCTCATTCCATCCAGCACACAGGTGAAGTGTGTGTGTGTGTGTGTAACTTCCTTCTTCAGACAGGTCCAGTGTGAAACCCTGTGACAGAACTCCCTGCAGAGAGGCTAGAGGCAAGGCCTACCAAGCTGATTCAGTAACAGAACATCACGCCAGAGTGGCAGAGTGGGTTCACTTCCAAGGACTATAGCAGGAATAACTAGAGCACAGCAGCCAGAACCAAGCCACAACCACTTAGACAAGTTTGAACTTGGTAGATCCAGACCTGGTGCTAAGGTACTAACTCTAAAAAAGCTCTACATCAAAGGTCAGAAGACAGTGCTATACAAAATGACAAAGAAAAGGAGCAAAATTCCTTCTCAGGCCTCAAGCCCAACAAGAAAAAATGCAGGATACAATAGCACAAAAGGAATTGGAAATCACACACCTGAAATCTCAGAAATGATACCATCAGAAGTAAGTAAAGAAACAACTGCAGAAAGGTACAGAAGATAACAGATCACAAATAATTTCTGAAATAAAAAATGAATGATAACTATAATGAAAGAAGTAATAAGTGTTTCTAAAGAAGACAATGAAAAAAATTGATAATATGGAAATGATGGAATCCTTGAATGAGCAATATAGGAAAGAAATAGAATTCATAAAGCAGATTCAAAGTGACATACAGGATATTAAAACTTCAACCACAAGCTGGCAAAACCATTTGACTGAAACTGAAAATGGACTTTCAGACGTTGAAGACACCATTGCAGCTAGCGAAAAGACGATGCAAAGATGAACAAGGTAAGACTAATAGGCATTGGGGCTGGAGAGATGGCTCAGTGGTCTAAAGCACCTACTTAGAACAAGCTTAGCAAAGCATCAGGGACCGCGGTTCAATCCCCCAGCACCACATGCCAGCCAGCCCCGCCCCCTGGTGGGCTGAGCTGGCCACACACACACACACACCTCTCTCTCTCTCTCTCATAAATAAATAAATAATAAAAAAGACTAATAGGCATCAATGAGAAAGGAGGAGTCAATACAAATGATATAAAAAGAATATGTGCAGAAGTAATAACAGAAAACTTCCCAAATATGGGGAAACAAAGTGACATTGAGGTAAATGAAGTATACAGAACTCCAACCCAATTAAAAAACACACCCAGATGTATAATAGTCAAGATCCCACAAATTCAGCAGAGGAACAGTATACTAAAAGCTGCTAGGGAAAAGAAATAGATTATATTTAAAGGAAAACCCATTAGAATAATGGCAGATTTCTCTTCACAAACCATCAAGTCAAGAAGAGCATGGAGCAAGGTACTTCAAGTACTGTAAGAAAACAAATTCCAGCCCAGACTGCTACACCCAGCCAAACTCTCATTCAAGTTTAATGGAGAATTGAAATACTGTCATGAGAAAGAACAACTACAGAATTTAATGACAACAAAGCCAACCTTACACCGACTACTAAAAGGTATTCTACAGAGTGATCAAAATGACAACAATTCCACGAATGAGAATGGAAAGAACCCACCAAATAGGGCAAATAAATACAGGAGAAAAAGAGATATACAACAGCAGTCTTTCACTTATTCTTTCGTATACAGCAGAAAAAAATTTCCATCAGCGTACTACACAAATGGACTTCTCCTGCACCCTGTGGGTCTTGATTCTGTCTGGGTGTACAGGTTGGATATCAAGGAAATAAAAGTAGCTCAGTCCCAACTGATCTGACAGTGTCATGGACACCGTCCATATCCACCAGTAGGACTTTGTGCGATATCCTAACACCAAACTGTTATAAGTGTTAGTCATGTATTTTGATTCCAGTATTTTTGTCATGTATTATTGTTAGTAATTCTTTACTATCATGAAACATTTTTCTTAATTGATATTTTGTATATGTTAACCTAATCAAATACTATGTGATTACTCTGAATTGATCACCGATTCATTCATGTGATACACTACATTCTGGCTTCTTAGTTGCACTCATAATTAAATCTTAATTTTTGAGTATCATTTTGAATTGTTCAATTTAATTTTGAATTTATCAATATTTAATTAATTTTCTGCATATTGTTTAATTTAAATGTTTGTTTTATGATCTATTCTGTTTTTTGACTTAAAATATACTTATAAGAAATGGTATATTTTCTCCTAGTATTAGAAACTTTAAAAAGTGCATTTCCATTTTCTCTTGACTTTATATTAGTTCTTCCTTGCCTTTTACACACACACACACACACACACACACACACACACGAAAAATATGTATATAAACTGACATAAGATTGATACTGATTTATGGAAATCTTCAATGACCATTTAAATGGGTTTGTCTAATATAATTATATTTTACATAGTCCTGCTTAATTACCATTTTGAGAGCTCTTTATTCTTCATCTAGGACCATCTAGCAAGTTCTCTTTCTTTTAGGATTATGGTATTTGTTATTTTGTATATGCTACATCTGCAGGTATTAGAATATTTTGAGTTAGTATAAGTGAAAAATATTTCTTAGTTTTCAAAACTATGCTTGTTAAATATAAAATTCAATGAGAACAGATCTTTTGTTTAATCCTTTGAATAAATAAGTCTAGTTTCTTACCCACTTGCTCTGTTTTTTTCTAATGTGGAATAAGATGCTATTAAATTTTGTTCTTTCATAGCTAATATATTTCTATGTATATGCCTTCATGATTTTTTCTTTCCAATTAGTTTTTGACAATTTTATTTTTGTGTATCTTGGTATGATTTTATTCATATTTTTGTGTAAAAGATTCATTTTTCTTGAAAATTTTGTGTTATCATTTTAACTCAATTCAGAAATTAAAAATAATGCTTGTGAAAAATGTAAGCAAATAAATAAATACATAAATGTGGGATAAAACATATTTTAAATGCTTCTGGTGTCCTCATTTCAGTGTTACTTCCCTAGTCAGAACCAAAATCTGTACTGAATGACTCCACTAAGTGCAGTAGGTATACTGCTGAGTGTGGGACAGATCTTGGCCACACCAGTGAGTCCTCTTACATGAATGAAATGTAAGGCAAGTGCTATACGTTGTCCACAACTACCCAAAGCACTTCCTTGCTGGTTGTATGGCAGGTGGGGGATCCCTTGCCTGCTTGTTCTGGTGATCACAGAGTAGGGGGTGCATGGGGCCCTGTCCCATCACCAGGCAAGGTCTATTTTCTGTTTGTGCCACTGGTTCAAAGGCTGTTGGTGACAGTGCCCTTGTCTCATTATAGGCAAAGACTGATTCCTTGCTTAAGCCCCCATTTGTAGAGAAGGAGGATGATTCTAATCCTTTGTAGCTAGAATTAAGAGTGGCTTTTCATGGTCATCAGAAAGGTTTCTGGGTCCCAGCTTTTACTTCACACCTGAGGTCTCATCAGTATACTATCCAACTTTTGGCTCTCTCCTGTAACTTCAAGGCCCTTCCCTCATTCTGTTCCTTAACTTTAGCACTGAAGCAATTCTGGGGCTGTTTCAGTCCTTTGCCCTTTGTGATAAAATGGAATTCCTGCCCAACAGCTGCTACTCCTCCATGTGACTGGGGCACACTCTGGTTCACTCACAAACCAATGACTATGAGGTGAGATGATTAGGAAATTGTCTTGCATTCTCACAGCTGCCTCCAAATGCACAAAATTCTCTCAATGTACAAGTCAGGTCTCAGTCACCCAGTGACAAGCAAATTAACTTTGCTGACACTCCATCTACCAGATTAGCTACACAGCTGTTCCAGCCAAACCACATAGTCTAATGTCTCAGCAGTGAACTCTTTCTCATGTAGCAGTGAATGCTGTTTTCTTCTCCTCTGTCAGTTTCCCAGTGAAATCCCATATGGTATGGATTCCCTTTGATTTCTTTCTGGGATATTGTTTCCAGACTCTCATAACTTTTTTTCTGGAGAAGTTGAATTGCTGACACTCAGCATTCTGCCACTTTTAAATCTGTATTTCATGGTATGCATAATTCATAAAGTGTATCTATCGATAAAAAATAAAACCCAATTCTATTGTTAAATGGTCATTTTAATATATTGTATTAAAATCAGCATTTCTTTGGAATTGGAAGAAATCTTGAATAGCCTCTATAGTTTATCTGCTCATAATTAAATAATGAAAAACCTCATTCAGTTTTAGTAACCAGAATAGTCTCTCTTAATAATTGATAGGTTTTTCCAGTATAATAATAAAAATCTCTGACTTCATTCAAAATTAATATCCAACTAGTGTATTTCTGCTTAAGATGGTAATCACAGTGGTGAAAAAGAATGCCTAGTTATCTCTAGTTATGATTATACTATACTCACCACCATTCCATTGTGACTCACATCTTTCCTCACTAGACTGCCTTCAGTAACTCAAGAACCAGGTCAATGAGGAGAGCTAGTGATTTTCTATAATGGAATTGTTATAGCAGCACATTTTGTGGTAGCCAAATCTTGGAAATAAACAAGATGCCAGTCACCTTGGATGAAAAAGATGTGTTATTTTTATATAATGGAGTGCTTAGCTATAAAGAATGATAAACTCAAATCCTTTATATTTAAGTGGATGTCACTTGAAGATATACTCCTAAGTGAAACAAACCAGACACACATGTATAAATATCATATTGTTTCCCTAGTATATGAACTCAAAAAAAGAAATTCAAAGAGAAACATATAATACAATTAAAAGGAAAGCAAGAACTTGAGGACTAGACAATGAAGAGAGAGCAAGGAGAAGAGCTAGGAAACATGACAGAGGCAAACCATACAGTTATAGGTACAAGATCTGTAAGGCAATGACCCAGAGAATCTTCAGAAGATTTTCAAATCTAGCAGTTAATTGGAAGGATTCTCACCCTGACTATATATGCTGACACTTGTGAACTAAGCAACTGCACTGAAGATGGCAATTTATAAAAGTAGGTTCATGTTTGGAGTGCCTGTCATTCTGGTCTTCTGAATATGTGGTGCTTCTCATGACACACCGGTTGCTGTCACGCTGTCTCTTGGGTAAATGACTGTTTAAGAAGGAAGAGGGTGGTGAATGAAGGCAGGAGACAGGAAAAGGAATGTTGTGGGACTGTCCTGCTGCAATGCTGTATATGGCTATATTTCTGGACTTTTGTGTAAACATATATAATTTTATTCCTATTTTTAAAATATATTTTAATTTTTAAATTTTTTTCATCATATTCTGTAGGGACTTAAAGTTTAGCATATCAAAACTTGATTAAAATGCATAACTGTGGATTTACTTTATAGCATTTATTTTTTCCGCACCAGGGATTGAACTCAGGATCCTGTGCTTGCCAGGCAATCACTTATTCTACTGAACTATCTCCCCAGCCTCTATTGTTTGTTTACTAAAGGATATTTATATCCTATTATCATTTTTTCTTTTTTGATTTTTTATTCTTTTTATTCATTTTAGTGAGAAAAAAGATAAAATATCAATGAAACATTTCAAAGCAGGTTAGTATGACAGTTACAACAATTAATACATTGCATGTTGCTATTTTCATGGTAGCTATTCAAAAGACAAGATGCAGACATGATATCTTGTCTAAATAATATTAATGCAAACCTTTCTTCTCAATGAACTAAAAGAATCTAGTTGTATATCCATCCTTCACAGGTATCAGCATTTATAGTATCTTGTATATACACACATATTTTTTCCACAACAAAGTAGTCTTTTATTTATATCACCTTTTTTGTTTTATTTTTTCAGAGATGGGTGTTCCATTGCAGTTAGAGAAGGTGTATTTATTTGGAGAAGTATTCAAAGAACCTTTTCATACTTGGTGCTATTATCATTTTATTTGAAGTTAGTATACAGATAATTGTAATTTCTATAAATATCAGATATTATAAATGTCTTACATAATTTACTATTTCACCCCAAAACAATATTTTATAAAAACATCACCACAATACTGAATTTAAGGATGTTAACACTGTTAATAACCATCAATCTTATTTAGATTTCTTCAGTTGTATGGTACAAAACTTTATATTTTATGAAATAATTTTATTGTACAAAAAATTATTTTACTTAACAGAGTAAAAGAAGCAAAAATAAATAGCACCAACAAAGACAGAAACATGTTAATGCAATGCATATGGTACACATTTTCATAAAACAGAATAAAAAATTAACAATGGCTATAATATATATTTTTATTATCACATCTGTTGCTCAGATTAGCAGATATAGGACTGCAAGATTGGAAAAATAATTGAACATTAACTTGTTTTTAATAAACCTTAATAATATTTTCTTCACCTTCTTACTGTATTATTTTTAAATTTATGGGTATTTGTGGGATACGATGAAAGAAGTACTCAGAGGGAAACTTATAGCAGCGAACACACACATTAGGAAAACAGAATGAGAACAAATAAATGCCCTAGTTTTAGTGCTGCACCTCAAGCTTTGTGAAAAAGAAGCATAAACAAAGACCAAAGCCCAAAGCTGGGAGACAATCATAAAGATTAGAGCAGAAATTAATGCAATTAAGACAAGGAAACAGCACAAGGAATTAATGAATCACAAAGTTGGTTCTGGGCCTGGGGCGATAGCTCGTAGAATAAGCATTTGCCTAGCAAGTGCAGGATCCCCGAGTGCAATCCTCAGTACTGCAAAACAAACAAACAAACAAAAAAAACCCAACTGGTTCTTTGAAAGGTTAATAAAATTGACAAACCCTAGGAAACAACATAAAAAAGAGAAAAAACTCTCCAATTCAAGCAGGAAGGGCAGTAAGGAATGAAAAGTGTGAAATGACAACATGTGGAAATTCACAAGATCACCAATGGCTATTGTGAAAATCTTTACTCTTACAGACTCAAAGACACAGAAAAAAATGGACAGATATCTTGATAAGTACAAAATACCAAAACAGCATCAAAAAGATATAAAAACTCTGAATAACCCAATATCAGCCTGTCAAAATTAAAATACAATAAAAAGCTTACCACGAACAATAAAAATAACCACATCAGTTATTGGAGTCATGCATCAGTTCAACAAGAAATTTAGAGAAGATTTAATACCTATCTAATATGAAATTTAAAAGGGAACAATACTCCCAAAATCATTCCTGCAGTTTATGCTGATACCTAAACAGGAGAAAGATTCAGCCAAAAAGAGAATTACACACCAATGTTGCTCATGAAAATAGATGCAAAAATCTTCCATAAATTACTAGCAAATAGAATACAACAGATAATCAGGAAGATTATACAGCATGATCAGGTATGATTTATCCCAGGGATGTGAGAATGGCTCAACATACACAAATCTACAAATGTAATGCACTATATCAATAAAGCCAAAACTAAAAATTATATGCTTATCTCAATAGATGCAGAAAAGAATTTTGACAATGTCTGACACTCATTCATGATCAAAGCCATACAGAAAATTTTAGTAGATCACCTCTACTTCATTCTGATAAAAGCCATCTATGACAAAAAAAACTGCAAACACAATTCTAAGTGGTGACAAAATTGAAAATATGTACATTCAAATCAGGTATAAGACAATGATGTCCTCTATCACCACTAATATTCAATATAGTTTAGGAAACATTAGTAAAGCCATTAGAAAAGAGAGAGAGGTAAATAGAATGAGAATATGTAAAGAAGACGTAAAACCATCATTATTCACAGATGATTTGATATTCTACTTGGAATACCCACAATACTCCACCAAGAAGCTCCTAGATAAATTCAGTAGCATAGCAGGATACAAATAAAACATCCCAATAGAATGAAGGACTGGCCAATAGCTCAGCAGATTAAAGTGCCTGCAAGCAGGCACAGGGACCAGGAGTTTGATCCCCCAGGCCTGCCTTGCTGGCCCTGCCTCCAGGGCACACTGAGATGGCAATTGAGACTGGTTGTTGTGTTGCAGGCCTGTAATCCTAGCTCTTGAGAGGTTGTAACCAGGTGATAACTATGAGTATGATGTAACAGTGAGACCTGGAACAACCTGTAGACCCTTCCCTAAAATAAAAAAAAACCCCAAAAACAATAGCATTCCTCTACACAGATAACAAAAAATAAAATACTTAGGAATCAATTTAACAAAAGAAGTTAAAGATCCATACAATAAAAATTACTATACTCTGAAAAAAGAGATTGAGGAGGATTTGACAAAGTGGAAAGATATTCCTTGCTCCTGGATAAGAAGTACCAACATCGTGAAAATTATCATACTCTCCAAATTGATACACAGATTTAATGTTATCACTATCAAAATAACATCAATATACCTCACAGAGCTATAGAAAACATTCTTAAAATTTTCTTGGAACCAGAAAATACATAGAATGGTAATGGCAATCCTGGCCAACAAAGGCACAAGAGGAGGCATTACAATCCTGTCTTGAAATTATAGTACAAACCTACTGTGATGAAATAAGTATGGTAATGACTGGCAAGAAAACAGACCCAAGAATCAATGAAACACATTAGAAGATGAAGATACAAGGACAAAGACACTTAGCCACTGCATTTTTGATAAAGGGCCAAATATGTCCACTAGAAGAATGATAGCCTCATTAACAAATGCTACTGGAAAAATTGGCTCTCCATATCCTGGAAACTAAAACTAAATCCAGGTCTATTTCAATGCACTAAATTAAAGTCAAATTGTCCTAAATCATCTACACACTGAAACAGAACCACTAAATTTACTAGAAGTGAAAGTAGGTGGAAATCTTGAAGACATAGTGGTAGGCAGAGAGAGTTCATGGCCAAAAACCAATCCATATGGAAAATACTTCAAAGAATCACCAACTGGGATCTCATCTTATTGAGAAGATTCTCCATTTGAAAAGAAGTCACCAACAAAGTGAAAGGACAATTCACAAATTTGGAAAAATTCTTAAGCAACAATCACTCAGAGAGTTCTTGCATCTAGAATATAAAAAACACTAAAATTTAAGTACCTTATATATAAAGACTGAATTCAAAATTGAACACCTGAGATATATACACACTTCTCAGAGGAGGAAATACCATTGACAAATAAGTACATGAAAAAACGTTCAATAGTACCTGCCATTCAAGAAACACAAATTAAAGAAAAATAAACAATGAGATACCATCTCACCACAGAAAATGGATATCATAAAAAAAATCAGTTAATAGTAAGCACTGGAGTCTTTGGGGTAAAAGTAAGCTTTCTATACTTTTGTTGGGAATGTAGACTGGTACA
Organism: Octodon degus; assembly: GCF_000260255.1. NCBI lineage: Eukaryota > Metazoa > Chordata > Mammalia > Rodentia > Octodontidae > Octodon > Octodon degus. The sequence goes on from NW_004524777.1 coordinate 628,150, forward strand.
ACCCCTATGGAAATAATATGGAGACTCCTCAAAAAAAGTAGGACTGGAAATCCCATGCACCACAGTTATTCCCCTTCTTGGTATTTTCCCAAAAGATCTGAAAAACCATACTATAATTGTACATATGTACCCATCTTTCCAGCAGCACAATTTGTCAATGTTACATCTTGGAAGCAACTGAAATGCCCAAATGGATGAAAAAGATGTGGTAATTTTATACAATGGAGTACTACTCAGCTATGAAGAAAGACATACTAAAAGCCTTTATATATAAGTGGACGCAACTGGAGGCTATTTTCATGAATAAAATAAATCAGACCCACATGTGCAAATATTGTGTTTTCTCCCTAATGTAAGAACCTGAAAGAATAAATAAAACCTAAATGTTATAATAGATATAGTAAAATGGAAAAAAACTGAATATGAGATTAAACAGTGAAGATGAGGAAAAGGGAGAGGAGAAAAGATTGGAAAAAGAGAAAGGGAAAAAATCATGCGAATATATATGCAGGATGGATGAGGTGATTGCACTGATAATTTCCAGCTGTTTTTTGAAAATATCAGTTAATATTTAGAATTTTCAGTTTGACTAGCTCTGTATGCTGATATCTATGATCGAAACATCTACTTTGAGGATAGCAATGTGTAATACAAAAACCATGGTTGAATATCTTTCATCTTGGTCTTTGAAATGTGTACCAGTTCTACAGTCTTATGAATTATTGCAGTGTGTTTAAAATTTTTTGAAAAGTAAAAGAAAACAAGAAATAAATTAAGCTTTATTGAAAGAAAGGATTAATACTCAATTATTTGTCCAATCTTGCATAATTGTGTCTGTTAATCTGAGTGACAGTTTTGACATTAAAATAAGCAACATAACAACCATTGGTAATTTGCTATTCTTTTTTTGAAAATCTGTAACATATGTATGGTATGTTATCCTGTTTTTGTCTTTCTTTCTACTATTTGTTTTTGCTTTTCAAAACTAAATTAAATTATAAAAAGCAGAAATGTCTCAAGGTTGTCCTTCTTTATGGATTAGTAGTACTCTAATATTTATAAATTCTGCATTTTCTTTGTTCATGTAGCTGTTCATAGGGATAAGGTTTGTTTCAAAGATTTGCTTCTTATAAATTTTGCTGCTACAAATTTGCATCTATCATTGTGATATGATAAGTTTAACTCTTTATGAAAGATACTGAGAAAGAGAAAAGCTAGGTCAAATGCAACCTTTAGTTTTAGTTTCCTGAGGAATCTCCATACTGATTTGTAATTTTGTTATAACAATTTTCACTCCCTGTAACAATGAAAAAGGCTTCCTTTGAGCTCACTGCTTTACCAGCATTTGTCATTGGATGATAACTTGATAACTGCCCTTCTTTTTGGTGTGATATGGAATCTCTATTGTTTTAATTTGCATTCCTCAAATGATCAGTGATGTTGAAGCATTTTTTGTATATTTATGTTCTATTTGTACTTTTCTACCTAAAAACTGTATATTCTATTCAGTCACTCTGTTTTTGCTTGGGTCTTTAAATTTGGAGAGTTCAAATTTTTTATTACTTTTTATATTTTAGATACCAATTCTCTGTCTGAGGAATAACTGGCAGATACTTTTGCCAATATGTGGGTTGTCTTACTACATTTGGTGATTTACTTTGATTGAAAAAGAGCTTTTAATTTGAGATAATCATATTTATTCATTGTTTGTAGTAGCTCCTGTGCAAATGAAGTTTCCTTAATGTCATACCCTAAATTTACGTCGTCAAGACAATGAACTATTCCCTTTTCCAGAACATTATATATTTCTGCTTTCATGTTGAAATCTGTCTCAGTTACTCTTCTCTTGTTGCTGGGACAATTACCTGACACCCAAAAGGAAGGAAGGAAAGGTTTATTTAGCTCATAGTTACTGGAGGTTCCAGTCCATATTCAGCTGGCTCCAAGGCAGAGCAGTGCATGGCAGACAGCAACCTTTCCTGGCGGCAGGTAAGAGCAAGAGAGCAAAATGGAGAAGTAGCAGCAACAATGACAAAGAGGAAGACTGTCTCTCTGTCTCTCTTATGCTACATTCAGGCTACCTGCCTCAGGTGGATGTAGCACTCACACACATAATCCCAGCAGTACTAAAACCCATAATCCCAGTGGATCATGAGTTAACTTCAAACTCTAGATGTCTCCGCCCCATGACTGCATGGGGGGAGGGACAACTAGACACAAACCATAACAAGATCTTTGATCCATTTTAAAGTAGTGTATGGTGAGAGATGTATGTCTATATTTAATTGTCGGCATATGGAAAGCCAGTTTTCCAATCATCATTTTTAAAGAAACTGTCTTTCTTATACCTGAAGGCCTTTGGTCCTTTATCCAAAGATAAAGTAGTTGAGTGTTTTGATTTATTTCTAAACCTTCTGTTATGTTCCACAGAACCAAAAGTCTGGTTTGTCATTGTTTTTTTTTTGTTGTTATTGTATTTTTCCAATACTATGCTATTTTTAATCACTGTAGTTTTGTTGTATAACTTCACATTGAGAATTGTGATGCTCCTTGTTTTGCCCTTCTGCCCAGAAATGTTTTGGTACTCTTCGTTTATTCTGTTTCCATATGAATTTTTGGATTGCTTTCTCTAGTACTATGAGGAATGCAATTGGTATTCTGATTGATATTGCATTCAGCTTGTAAAGCAGTTTGGAAGTCCATTTTTACTATATTTGATCTATCTAATTACATGATATGTCTGTCCATTTTCTGATATCCTATTGAATCTCCTTTTTCAGAACACTGTAATTTTTCAATGCAAAGATGTTCCACTTTCTTCATTATATTGATTCCTAAGGGTTTAATTTTTCTTTAAGGAATAGTGAAAGACACTGTTTACTTCATTTCTTTCATGGTAAATTCAATATTCATGTACAGGAATGTTACTGAGTTTTGACTGCTGACTTTATATCTTCTTATGTTACCAAATTTGATTATTCATTTACTCAAACTGGATTTTTATGGCGTATTCTGGAAAAAGTGCCATGTAATGCTGAAAATAATATATGCTTTAAGATAGAGGGATGGGATACTCTGACTATATGTTTTAAACGCATATGTTCAAGGGTGTGGTTCAGCTCAGTGCTTTCTTTATTGGCTTTTGGTTTAGTTAGTCTGTTTCTGTAAAAGTGGTTTGTTAAAATCCCATACTGTGATTGTGCTAATGTATATTAGACTTTTTAATTTCAGCAGTCATAATTTTATGAAGATAAGCACTGTAGTATTTAGTGCTTATTTGTTTATCCATGTTATCTGTTCATTTTGAACTGTTCCTTTAAGTAGTATGTAGTGACCTCCATTGTCTCTTCTAATAATTTTAGCTTGAACTTTACCATATCTAATATTTAAATTACTACTTTTTCTTATTGTATAGGGTTTTGGAGCATGGAACATACTTCTTGTATCCTTTAATTTTTAAACTGTGAGTATCTTTTGGAATTAGATTAATTTCTTGAGTGCAATAGATTGTTGGATGGATTGAATGAGTCTGTGTTTTGACTTTATAGTTGACCCTCTTCACATTGAGACATATTTTTGAGATGTGTTGATTATATACTATCTTTGTCTTCTTTATCTGTTTTTAAATCATTTGATTTACTTTTCTGATATTTTGTTACTGTCGTTTATTAATTGATTTCACTATTTTCCTCTGTATTCTCAGGTATGTCCAATTCTATGTTTCCCTTTAGAATATTCTTAAGTCTTTTTTCTAGAACTGATTTTGATCTCATCTGTATTCTGAGTCAGTCTTTTTTTAAAAGATGTATTGGCACAGGAACTGGCTACCCTACTTGGACTCATAGTGATCCTCCTGCCTCAGCCTCTCCAGCATTGGGATAACAAGCATGCACCACCACACCCAGTTTCAGTGACTGGCACAGTGTGGCTAGCAAGACATATGATACTAAGGATCAAACCTGGGTCCTTACACTAACAAGGCAGGTGCTTAGACTGCTGAGCTATCTCCCCAGCCCCTGAGTGAATCTTACTTATGAAAATATAGTTTGAAGGATACCTTTGCTGAGTAAGTTAATTTGTTTTGGAAATTATTTGCTCTTCCAGCTCGAAATACTTCGTTTTTTGACCTTCAGAGTTTGTGCTGATAAGTCTTTTGTGATTCTAATTGTCTTAATGTCATATATAGTTTTTGTTCTCTGTAGCTGCATCATTTTTTCACCTTTTTTTCTGACAAGATTTACAGGAACAAATTAAATACTTAAAATCAAAGACCAAATTTTAGGTCACAGTTGTGTATTCCATTCATTTGTATTCAGTATACTTTTCCCTAGTGCCCTAACTTTGTCAAGAAATAAGTCATATCTGTGAAAAAGCCTGTAAACATTCAACATATATCATTCTTACATATTTCTGTTCTGTGATGCAAAGATTTTAAGACACTCAATTGGTACCTCAACTACCTAATTCTGTCACCTCAAATACCTAATTCTGTCTTTAAGCAGTATGCTTCATTCTGAAATTCAGAGCAAGGTAATTTAGTTAACTAATTAAGACAATCAATTTAAAAGGCACATCAGTCCTTTAAATTCAGGAACGGTCCATATATTGATCATGTGGAATCCTGATTGGCCAAAATGTAAAAACCCAACAAACACATTAAACTTTTTTAATGCTAAAAGTAAGTACAGTATATTACCTCTCTTGAGAAATATTTTGTCAGAGATATCTGCTATTGCTTAAACATTCATTTCTGCTATTATACCTAGTACTTTGTCATAACTTTGAAGGTGTCCAGCTTTCCTGTAAGTATTAGGATTTTACATGGTCAAAAGCAGTAACTAAGGACTGAGGATATAGCTCAGTGGCTTAAGCACCTGCCTGGAAAGTACTATGTCCTGAGTTCTATCTCTGGTATGGCAAAAAGAAAAAAAAATGTAGTTAATAAAAATTTTACTTAATGTAGGGCAAACATTTAACCTTAACTTTCCCACTGTTTTTTAAGCTTTCATGTGTTGATTTTGGTCTGTCCTTAATATGAAACATTATATATGATTTTGTAGTTGACACTAAAATACAAATTGATGATACCTTCAAGGCAAAACAGAACTATACAGTTTCTGCAGCATCACTGAATTCCAACTTCCACTGTTCCATCACACTGTCTGGCTAACCCTAATGCTTCATAGTTCACAAGTGTAAATTACCTACCTCCATGAGTTTAAAAACTGATATGCATAAAAGAAATAAAAACTTTATATACAATAAAATTTCTAAAATTACAAAAATAATGCTGGACACTTCTGTCATGTTGTCATTTTGGCATATATACACAGGCAAACGAAGTTCTGATTTCGTTGTCCAGACAGCTTGTGTGATTAGATATGATGAAGGCAATACTACCGAGTTCACTTATAGAAGAGATTTGTATTCAAAATATTTCATATACTAAATATTGTAATAGTTTCTGCATGGAATATGCCACTTATATTTTTTATTCTACTTGATTAATAGTATATCTAAGCAAGCTAATATTAAGGGCACTAAACCCCATAATTCAGGAATCTATGTCCTTACATAAAGAAATTCAAAATGTATAAAATGCAGCTCCAGAAGCAAGTAACAATTACTTCTTTTTTTTTTTTTTTTTGCAGAACCAGGGATTGAACTCCGGTCCTTGTGCTTGACAGGGAAGGACTTATTCCACTGAGCTATCTCTCCAGCCCCAACAATTACTTCTATACAACATTTTAAAGTAAAAATAGCATAGAAATGCAGCTTATTTTTATTGTTTTCATAGTGCTGAGTGTTTGAACATTTATTATTAGTAGTCAAGTACTAATTTTGCATTCATACAATACTTGTGATTTACCTAAGTACATTTATTTAAATGTTAGAAAATTTCCAAATCTGATGGGAATGTTGAAATCATGTAATTCAATAATAATACACACTATCATTCAGAATTCCAATGAGATAAAAAAATCTAGCAGTTAAACAAAAATAATTTAACATAAAGAGCTGTTACCTAGGCATAAAGTTGTCAAATATGTAACCCAAACCAGAAAACCTAAAAACAGCAACTGTAGGGAGTAGCTATTACTCTTAAGCTTGAAGGAAGTAAAGGAAGGGAGTAGAACTGATACCCCTTGGAAATTGAAAGAGCAGCCCTGGGTTTGAAACTCAGTAAGTTAAAAGGGACCTTGAAGATCCTCCCTGTGCACAGAGGGCAGGCAATATTGAACTAACTTTAGATTTCCCAGCAGCAAGCTTTGATTGAATACTACTTGAGCCTGTGCATTGAGAATTGTGCTATGGAGCTAATTGTAAATATGGACACCTGGAAAACTGTATATTGGATTCAGCTGCTACTGAGCCTGGCCTCCACTGGGCAACATTCCCAGGAAGAAGAGGGAAGGAGAGAACTTCCAAGCCTCCTAGGTATAGTTAAGAAATACAGTTTAAAATGACAAACTCAAGCTTAATAAATTCTCCTTGCTGGCATAAAGTATACATCAGATCTTCCGATCTACACGAACAAATCATCTTTGTCTTCTATCTCAATAAATCAGCTCTTTTACAATTGTTTTTTATGAAATCTTTTATGTCAGTTAAATCTTAAGCAGAATAATTTTCATACACCTCTTTGCAAATTTGATTCATTGTGACTTTCTCCAAATTAGCATTGGCCAATATTTTCTTTACTTTTTCCTTTGACTCTTCATCTGTAAGTGGTTTCTTCAGTTTTTCATTAAAGATTCATCATCTGCACTACACTCACATTCACTTTCTTTGTAGGAACTGTTCTGATTCTTCTTTGTTGTAGTGTTATCAGCTTTCATAACATTAGCACTTTTTATAGAATTTTTCTTTTAGAAGTAGCTTTCTCTTTAGGTTTTTCTTTTTTAGATGTCTTTTTTTGGTGACTGCTCCTCTTCACTTTGTTTATCTTCATCTGAAGACTCTTCCTTGTTTTTCACTTCATCTTCATCATTACTAAATTTACCTGACAGAATTTCAAGGCATTTGTTTCACTTTGCCTATCTTGCCATTGCAGAACTGTTCCATTTCTTTTTGCTGTCTTTGTTAGATGTTTTGTTAGATTTTGACAATCGTTTACCTGATGGTTCTGGAGGCATTAAAAAAATTCAAGATCTTCTTCACCAGTTCACTATTTACTTTGGATCTCTCCAAATCAAGAACTTCACAAGTACTCTTTTTTTTTTTTAAATCCTGTATCCTTTTCAGGGATTGAACTCAGGGCCTTGCACTTTCTGTGCAGGCACTTATGTCATTGAGCTATATCCCCTGCCCCGTATATACTTTTTAACATGACATTTCAAATTTTTTCAACATTTCTTCTTCATTTTTACATTGTATACTTCTTTTTTTAAATGCAAAGACACTGAACTGACCCACATCCCTCTTTAGTGAAGACACTGTGCCAGATCCATTTTAAAGCATTTGTGTAAATTTCTTAGTTCATCTCTTCTCTTTTTTTCTTAGAAAAAATATATTCTTTCAAATGCATGAAGTTTCTGTCATTTTCCTTGTGCAATCATAAATTGTTTTTGTAAGGAATTCACTTGCATTGTCAGCCTCTTTACTTCTTTTCCCTCTTGTCTCCCATAATGAAACTTTTTCTTCTTAATTTTGTGTATTTGGTACAGGGCCACACTATGCAACTCGGTCTCGTAGTGATTCTCCTGTTTCAGCCTCCCCAAAAGCTGAGACTACAGATTACAGGCATGCAACACCACGTCCTCCACACTCTTCTCTCACAGGTTGGGCACTTTTAGCTCCTTCTGGGATGCAGGCTTGGCTGGAGTTCCCTTTACCTCAGCAGTGGGGGCCGAGAAGACCATGCTATGGACTGTGATCACAGCCTCTGAGAGCTTGACTTGAGGGAGCTGAAGGGGACCACAGGAGGTGCTGGAGTCAGACGCCGGGAAGAAAGGACCTACGCCACTGTCTGGTGTGACCCTTGCACCACGCACTGGGCTCTATCATCCTAGCTGCCTCTTTTTGATTGTCTTCTGGGATTTTTTTTTGCTGGATATTTGTTCACTTAATTAGTATATGCATTGGTGAATTGCTTTTAGCAAAATTATTTGGCGTAGTGTTAACATCACTTTCTTGTGTTTTCAATTTTTTTTTATTGGAAAATTTTCTTGTTTCAGAACTCTGCAATGTGTGATGAACACGACTGTGGCCAGTTCTCACACACAAACATTAGCATGACCATCTCTTCCGGAGTAATGGAAGAAACTGTGTGCAAACCAAGGCGCCACTGTGTATTTGCTTTGAACTCATCAAGACTGTTATTCACCAGTTTTGTTATTTCTACTATTATCGTTTCAGAAATTTTAGCTGTGTGACTTTTGATTTCTTCCACATAGGTGTCCCCTGGATGAACTTAGGTACTGAACTTAGGTACTGAGAAATTTAAGGTACAGATTGCTTCCATATTTTCTCATTTTCTATTTTTTGTTTGCTTTCTGCATTGAGGCTTAGAAATTGCTTACAGTGGGTAGCATTATTACATCTATCAAGAACTCTTTAGGTAATGAGCACTTTTTAGAAAAATCTTCTAGACATTTTGCCTTTTGGGTCTGGCCATGAATCCTACAACTTCTGTTTATTTGAGATAAATACAGCCAGTTTGTCCACCCATGAAGTTCTTCAGTACTGAGCTGTAGTGTTGCTTGTAACTCTCAGACCATCTGGGATTTGACATACAAGGAAAACCAACTGAGCACAACTAACATGTCTCCTGTCTAATGTAGTACAATCAGCAGTAGCAATAACATCAAATAATAACTAGATAATGATAATCTATAATGACTAATGTATTGACATTTTTAATGTAGACAAATATCTATAGTTATAGAACAAAGTTTAAGGAAAATGAAATAATTATAAACGGCAAATATCTGCTCAGCAAAACAATTTCACCATAGGACGGTATGCAACTGCAGCAAGATATACTATAGATGTGCACATACAGATTTATGAACTTAAATATACAGGCATGGAAGAACAAAGAAAACACAAGTAGACTGTGAAAATTAATAGATGGAAGATATGAAGAATGTGGTGAAATTTCCTAAAAAGAATACAGGGAAATTATTAATGTTAGATAAGAGTAACAGAGAAACAACTAGAAAACAACTAAAAATTAAGGAATGGAGATAAAAACGAGGTGAAAAATTACTGACAGAAAAAAATTGGAGGGGAGAAGATAAGAAAAAATGGAGAGAAAGAAAATAAAAGAGCTATTCACAAAAAATAAAGCAAAGCAACACTTTTAAAGGTAGGTGCTGATATTAGTAAATGAAATGAAAAAATTATCAATAAAGAAAAGGCCAGATCCTGAAGGATATACTGCTTAATTAAAAAAAAGATCGGAAAAAAAAACCAATGCCATTACTCATCAGATTCCTTAATAAAAATTGAAAGGAAAGTGAAACTATCAAAGGCACTAATGGAGGAAGTAATACCCTGATACCACAAACAGACATGGATTCAACCATAAAAAATAGAAGAAAAAGGAGAAATGGACACAAATCTCTGTAAGTAAGCACATAAACAAGGGCTTAAGGGAAGGGAGGCGAATAGGAGGGAAAAAAGTACTACTTACACATACCATGTACGGGTGCAATTTCCCTGTGATGAAGGTGATCAGTATGTATATCTAAGTTATAACAATATACTTAATAAATACAAAAAAGACAGTGAGGAACAAAAATGGACTGTAAAATTCCAAATTCCAACAAAAGGAAAAAATAATAATAAATCAAAAATATTCCTTTAGGAAATTAAAAAGGAGTAAAAGTAGTATGAATTTCTCCTTTCGATAGACCAGCAGAAATCACCAATACAATTATCCAAGCTGTCCTGCATATATACAAAAATATACCATGTTTCCTTCCATTTTTATTTTGTCCTTTTCCTGATCCCAGTTGTTCCTACCCTTCGACCTTTCACAGACTCTATGCTACTTTACTGGGTTTATTTATTCTTTCAGGTTCTTAAGCTAATAAGACAATATGATGTTTGCACATGTGGGTGTGATTTACTGCACTTTATGAGTGTGGTCTCCAGTTGCATTTTTTAATCAATTTTTCATGCTTATGTTTGGTAATCTAAATAACTAATTTGAAGACAATATAATGCAATGCAACAACCATTATTGAAATCCTATTATTTCATTTAATTAAATTCCTTATCATTTCTAATATTTTTAAAATATTTTTATTCCTGTCAAAAAAAACAAAAACAAAACCCCACATGCTAATGTAGAAGAGCAAAGAAACAAAAAAAATGTTAAATAGAAAAGCAGAAGAAAAAGAAAGAGAAGAAGCTTTATATGTATTTTCAGAAAACTGTTTTCTTCCATGGCCAGTAGTATTTAACATTGTAAGTTATATTTGTCTTTGTTCATCTTTATAGTCTCTGAGCTTTTATGGGGGTTAGTCAGTTCAAGTCACCCCCTCTATAATTTCCTGATTGTGGCAGTGTTAAATATGGATATCATCTGGGCATGGTGGTGCATACCTGTAGTTCTAGCCCTAAGGAGTCTGAGGCAGGAGAACTGTTGAGAGTTTGAGACCAGAAATGCCAGGCTAGATTGGCAAGACCCTGTCTCAAAAAAAAAAAAGCAAATAAAATAAAAATAAGCTGTTAATGCTTAATTTGTTGTGCCTCCTTTTTTCACTTGTCCTTTTTGTTTTTTTAATCTCATATATTCCTTTCTTTTTTTCTTCCAATTTTCCATGTATATGTCTGGTAGTAGGAATGACTAGTTGGAAGACAACAATATGCATTGCACGGCTGAAGAGATAGCTCAATAGAATAAGCACTTGCCCAGCAAGTGCCAGGTCCTGAGTTGAATCCATTGCACCACCAAAAAATGCATTGCAAAAATTACTGTGAAATTCATATTGTTTTGTTAAGTGAATTTTTTTTTTCGGAATCGGGGATTGAACTCAGGCCCTTGCACTTGCCAGGGAAGCGCTTATTCTGCTGAGCCATTTCCCCAACCCCTGTTAAGTGAAATTCTGTTATCACTTGTAATGTTGTCTGTTTTCATACTACTTTGTACTCTAAGCAAATAAAGAAAGAAAATAAGCTGGGGTATCAGACTAGAAAAGGGGTGGGTCTTTGGAATCTGAAGTTTCTGTTGTGGATTTCTACTTATTGGGAAGAAGTATATGAGTACAACCTCATGTATTGTCCATAATTCACCAGACAGAGGCTCATGTCACTTTAGTGTACCCAGTGGAGACGAATATGCCCAAGACAAATGTGGGGAGATTTCAACAGGCCCAGTAAAGGCACAGAGCATGAACTGATATCTTATGGACATCTAAAACATAATGCAGACATTTATCCATTGCTGCCAACCAAGCAAAGGACTGCCTAATGCTCTGCGTAAGGATGCTGCCAGATCTCTGATGATGTTTTGAGTAGAAACCCTATTGTATGTGGTACTTAATGGATGCCCATGGAATTTAACGTGATCAATCAGAGAATCACTTGAGTTTGGAAGTCCTTATGGAAACCCAGGCTGTCCAGGATAGGCAATTGGCATTAGGCATAGTGTTTGTCCAGTTTACAAGTGGTGTGGTTTTGTGGAAATACACTCCACTGATCGTGGTGCTATGAGTATGCACTCGAATCAGAATTTTATTATCACAATATGTCAGATGATTACTCTAGTTGAGATATGAAAAACTTAGTGCTTCAGCACTAAGTATAGTAACTCAGGGCACGTCATGCATCTTATAGTGATGACAGCAAAAAAAAAAAAAGACAGCATTCAATTATTCATTCTGAGATCAGCTAAGTGGGGAGGAAGTAAGTTGCTGTCTAATCAGTGTTTGGAGAGAAGGTAATCATATGAAAAGGCTCATGTGTCCCCAGTGGATCCTGTAAGGCTGGACTTAGACAGACTGCTTGGATCCCTCCAGCTGTGTGGGAAGTTTTCAAAATGTCTGTTCTGAATGTGCAAAAGCAATGATGCAGTGGACTGGTCCTCACATTCCATCCTCTCTTTTTAGCTCCTATTTGTAATTTTAATTTATTTGAAAACTTTTTCACAGAAATATTGTATAACTGACTATTTACTAGGAATTCAGAGGCTAATACATTTCTTTTTGTTCCTTATAACTTTTCTTCCTTGCACTCTTCTATCTTGTCCTTTTTCTACTCACTTCTATGCCATCTCTTTGCATTTCACTTATTATTATTATTATTAATAATTATTATTATAATTATTACCACTACTACATGTATGGTGTAATGAACTTTACATTCATCTTGGACCAGTGCATACACATAACTCAGCTTATGTAATTTTTTAATCCCCTTCCTCTTTTCAGCCACTTCCTTCCTTCTGCATGTTAGTCCCCTTTCCCTATTTTTTTATTATTACTCTTATGCTTCTACTTAGCTCATGTTTATTATGTCTAATGTTTACATTCATTAAAGTAATTAGGATTTGTGCATGTCATATCTTAATTCTTCTTACCCCCTGCCAGTGCACACTCTTTCCCTGAACACCTTTACCCATTCCCATTTACAAAAGATCTGCTTATTTTCTTCCTTTTATTCATTCTTTATTTTGTTTTTTTCTCTTATTCAAATGAGAGACACCATATGATAGTTAAGTTTCTATGTCTAACTTACTTGACTCAACATTGTATTTATAAGGTGCATCCTTCTTTTCTTTTACAAGTATCTCAAGTATGATCTCATTTATATCTGAGAAATATTAATCTATACAACAATTTTGGCAACATGTCTATTTTGACTATATGGGTTATTCCTGTCCAGTAATAGAGGACACCCTCCAAATTACTGATGTCCTCTTCAGTCTTTTTCAGAGATTTCATGTCCTTTTTCATTCAGTCCCTTGGTTATATTAATTCCTAGACATTACATTTTTCTTGATGCTATTATAAATAGTATTGTTTTCATACTTTCTCATTTAGTTCTTTAGAAGTATGAATGAATGTTATTGATTCTTGTATATCAATTTTGTACTCTGTTCCATTGCTAAGTTTATTTCTTAATTCTGAAGGTGTTCTGTTGCAATAGTTTGGATCTTCTGTTTAGAGTATCATGTAACATACAAATAATTATAATGTGAATATATATATCTTGTGTGATCTAGCATGGGTTTCTAGTATTATGTGAATATAAGTTTTGAAAGTGGACACTCTTGTTTTGTTTGTGACATTAGAAAGAATGTTTTCAGTTTTTCAGCATTTAATATGATGTTGGTCATTAGTTTGTCATAAACAGTTTTTATCAATTACAGGTATGATCCTTCTATATCTATTTTCTTCAGGGTACTTGTCATGAAGGGTGTTAGATTTGCCAATTGCCATTTCTGTGTCTCTTGTTATGATCATATCTTTTTCCTTGCTTCTGTTTAAATGGTTTATTGAAATTATTAATGTGTTATGTTGGAACATCATTGCACTTCTATAATGAAACACATTTGATTTAGGATTGCTTTAATAATGTCCTGCATTCTATTTGCAAATATTTTGTTATGGGAGTTTGGATCTGTGGGGTTTTTTTTTGTATTTATGTTTATTAAGGAGATTAGCCACGGTTTTCTACTTTAGTTAGGTTTTTGTCTACTTTTATATCAGAAAGCTCCTGGTATACACAAATTAATTTCAAAGCAGTCTACCACTTTACATTTCATTGACGAATCTGAGGAATATTGTTGATATACAAACATTAAACATTTTGTATAATTCAGCAGTGAATCCATTAGCTCCTTGAAATTTGTTTCTGGTGGGTGCTTTTCATGATAATCTCAATATTATTGCATGGTTTTTGGGTTATTCATCAGTTTTACATCTTCTTGGGTTTGCTTTAGTAATTTGTGAGTCTAGGAATTTGTTCATTTATTCAAATTTTTCCAATATACTAGAATATAATTTTTATATTAGTTAAAAACTATTTTTTTGAGTTTGATCATGCATATTGTGATTTTGCATTTTTAATTTATAACTGCATTCATGTGAGATTTTTCTTTCTCTTGGTAAGTTTTGATAAGGTCTATTTTGTATATTCTTTCAGATAATCACATTTTTATTAATTGAGTGTATGGTTTCTGAATCTCAATTTCATTGATTTCTTTTCAAAACTTTGTTATTTCCCTCCCATTTTCAATTTGTGCTTGTATTGTTATTGTTCAAGTATTTTAAAGTACCTCATTAGGTTATTCTCCTGAGTGGCTCAATTATCCGAATATGAGCTTTGGTTGCAATGTGCTTTCCTATAGAACTACTTTCACTGTGCTGCATAATATCTTGGATAATTTTCATATTGCTGAGAGAAAACATACAACACTCAGTACTAAAGGAGAAATGATATATTTCGCTTGGCTTGTAAAGGTTCAAGTCTATAGTTGACTGGCTCCAAGATGTTCATATGATGCTCCAACATATGTTCATATGTTTCTGTTGCAGAAGAAAAATAGTCCTCAGCAAACAAACATCTAGAGCACATTAGGCTTCTTTATATTCCTTGTACTTTATGTAGGCTACCTCCCTAGAATGGATGTAGTGCTGGTATCCTTCATCCTAGCAAGAACTATGCCAAACAAATTGGTGGAATAATTTGTAATCATAAATTCTTGAACACTAGCACCACACAATCTAGATTTAACTACTTGTGAATAGATACACACCATGACTGCATGAGGATTAGGGGGGACATCTACACAGAAGCCATAACATTCTACCCCTGTCTCCACAAAGACCTATGCATATGCCTTTATGCAAAAATAATTTAGTTCATCTCTATCAATTGCCAGAGCCCTAACAATTTCAGCATTGCTGAAAATTTCAAGCCTAAATTATCCTCTGATATTTAATGCAAACTCTTAAGTACAAGCTCCTGTAGAAATGAAAAGAAAGTTTAACATTTTAAGCTTACAGTGCTTCAAGACAGACATTTCCTTTTCAAAGGTAAAAACAGTAGGTTATAAAGAAATGGGGCCAAAGCAAGTCTAAAATCCATCAGATCTGATGTGAGGATGATCTGGCTGCAACATCTGTCACCCCATTGATCGCCATGGTTGACTCAGCTGATCTGGCTGGCTAGGCGGGTATCTCCTTCCTTCCTCAATGATCCATGTGCATCACTTCTGAATAGAGGATGACCACCTCTGATAGAGGAGGACAGTTCCTCAGTCAAGGGTATACGAGTAGCTGTGTTCCACTGCTAGAACCTCCAAACAAGCTATCAAAATCCATTAGGTCAAACATCAAGTCCTATAGTTTCATGTCCAGAGTCTGAGGCAATCTGTGGCAAGATGTGAACCCCAGAGAGCTTTGCCCCTATGGCACTATGAGTAGTTTTTACTTCCATAGGTTCTCTTTTGACCTCACTCTGCTTATTCCTTGCAAATTTTCTCAGAAGATCCATATTCCTGGCTTCTCTAAACTTCTAGGGATTTCAGGGTACACTCAGCTTCACACTCACAGCTTCACACAATGCCCTCTTAGAGGAGCATAGCCTAGGCTCACAGGCCTTCCTCTGAAACCAGAAAGGAAACCTACTCACCCAATTTGTATCACATATGCACATAAAATCAGCACCACGTGGATGATTCCAAGGTTTATTGCCATTTGGAACAGTATCTAGGCTTCCTTCTCTCTTTGATATAGGGGTCTAGTACCTGTGAACAAAATTCCAAGAACAACTTCCCTATGCCAGTACTGTTCTAGACTATGGTGTTCTGTGGCTCTCTTCTCAAAGCAAAGTCTTCACCTTTGCAACTCTGAGGCTGACAAGGCTGGAGTACTGCTATGTCTTCTGATGTATTCTGGTTATATTTTGTGTTGTCTTCAGAAATACTTGTTTTTTTTCTTAGCCTTTTTAGCTATCAATTTTTCCTTTGCTCCATCTTCAATGAAGTTTATTTTCTGGCCAAACTTGTAGTTAAAATCATTTTGGTTTAATTTTTGTTTTTGATTCTCAACATAAATCTGGCTAAAACCCCAAATGTTTAAGAGGGGCTATATACTGGATAGGCCTAGTGAATGCAAATACATTCCAGGAACATGGTCTATGCAGCACTAGAGTAGTCCCTCATGTTTTTAGTTTTACTCTCAAAATGCTTGCTCTCTGGTGGAGAGAGATCTGTGGTGGGTATGGGTGCAGTAGCAACACCATTTCTCTTTTTCAGTTGCCTATTTGTTTGATTTGATCTACACAAATAATGTCTTATTGTCTCTTTCAGTATAAAAGGCCCTCCAGCCTTCAGAATACATAACTTCCTTTCAGCTAATTCTGCCTTATGTTCTCTTATGTGACTTCTGTAGTTATCCATGGTGAATCTCCCCATTGCTAACTAATTTCAAAATTTTTCAGCCTCATCATAAAGTAAACTCCTTAAAGTTTGATCCTCTAAAGTTTTAGACTAAGGAATCTTGTTTTCTGGAAAGGACAGCACGTAAAGGATGCCAAATGCCTTTTTATAGGACAATAGGAAGAATGCCTGGAATGTATCTAGAGACTCAGAAAGACTCCATCCTATCAGATTCAATGGTCCAATATTGAAAGTCTTTGCTGAAAGACTTTGAAAGTACTTTTTTCCTGAATGGATGATGAATTTCCCCAAATGTTTTTTCTGCATCTAATGAAATATGACATGATTTCTAACTTATATTCTATTTTGCAATATATCTATTGCTTTGCTTACATTAAACCATCATGCATCACTGTAATTAAATAAATTTTATTGTGGTGTATAATGTGTTGCTGTGCACTACTATTAGAATTTTATGTGGTTGAAGATAGTGCCTCCACCCATCATCAGGTATACCACTCTATAATTTTTGTTCTTCCTGTTTATTTTTCATGTGTTGCTAATGGGGCTATAATGAATAATGATATACAAAATGAATATTATGTAGAATGGGTTTGAAACATTTACCTCCATTTACACTGCACAACTATAGGCCCAGTAACAATAGCATTAGTACATCATGAACTGAAGTTATGGACCTTATGAGCCACAATATTTCCTCTTAAAATTGTTATTCCTAGATATTTTGTCACAATGATAGAAAGCTGAATAATACAGTGTGGCTATAATTAGTAAGTTTTGGCACTAAATACAGTATTATTTACAGTGCATTCTGTATTAGAGTTAGAGCAATTTGCTGTTTCAGTGGGCCCCCAAAAAGGGAAAAATTCTAGCATTTCAGTGAAGTGGGATGTAGACATCAGTGTAGAATTCTCTTTATGTGGTTACTCTTACAATGGGGATCATGATTTATAATCAGAAAGGAAAGGTTTTTTTTTTTCAGATAGGTTTAACTGTTACTTCAATGAATCTCTGACTCTGGTTTCTCACTCCACTAGCAGTAAAGGAACTATTGTAGTTGTCCACTCATTAGACACTGATAAGGGTACAAGTGTTTTATGGGGAGGCATACTTCTAGCACCTCTACTGTGGCATTCAGATTATGTTTTTTTCAGCAGGATACAGGCACTCAGCATGCATGTGTGAATGATGCAGAAGAGCCAATAGATGCACCTGTGATGAAATTTGTGTGCTTCTTCCCTTCTGTTACTATTGGAATGCCTCTATCAGAAGCGCTACTTCAGACTCCCAGTCAGTCTGTACACCCCTAAAGATGAGACAACAGCTATAGACTCTACTCCAGTTCTTCCAGTTGAAGTGCCTACCAATATACTGAAGTGGACTTGACCAGAATCCTTCTCAGTTGAGTTGCTCACAGGAAACAAATCTCAGCAGATGAGAAGTGGCAAAGAGCCATCTTCTTAAGCTGTTCACCCCAGTGATGGGCTGACAGCCAAAGTTTTGATAGACACAAAGTTTTTGGAATTGAGTCCACTCCAGCAAAATGCTAAAAGTGGGGTAGCAGTGGAATCACATTGTTTCTTCCTCACAATGTTAGTAAGTTCCCATCTATAGTATTTCAAGGGGAATAACAGGAACATTGTGGACAACTGCCTTGAGTCCTGGCACCCATGCAAATCTGGAAACCATTGGCAAAATGTTCAGGGCTTGAGGGCAGGCTACTCAGTTCCTTGTTTCTTGATGATGGTCCCCTCCACCCAGTTTCATTTCACAACACCTATTTCCCATATTGTAGTTCATTGAGCCAAGTTTTCATCATTCACCCTAGTGAGACAAATTGTTTTGTAAAGCAGCTATATCCTGAGCTAGTGCAGTGGAAAGCATACAGTGATTATGGGATGTGAACCTGCAGAGATTTCTGGTTACTAGAGTAGTCCAAATTCAAACAATAGATTCCTTCTCAAGATGGCTCCTGGCTATTATGCCTTGGAGTTTCATCAAGAGATGAAATAAATTCTTCCCCAAATGCAGCCTACTGTGAAGATTTTAGGCCTCTTATCTATTTGGGCCATAAGCTTGTAAAAGTTATGAAACTTTCCAATGGCTAGGATTGCCAATATCTGTGCTAATAAGAATTTATTTGGCTTGTCTTTCTTTCACCTTTACCCATGCAGATGGGCAACTCCGCCTCTCACAAAAATGGAGCTGGCACAACAAGTATTAAGATAATGTATTTCTGCAACTATTCTGTCATTCAGTTATCTAGAATTTAGGTTGTCTCCATATTTTGTTTTTTAATTTCAATGTTTTCCTGCAGCATCTAGTCTCAATATACAGCTATAAACTATTGTGTTTTTTTTTCCTTTTAGAGTAACAGGTGAGAGGTAGACATCTCTATTCAGTCAAATTGGTGATTTTTGCCTTCCATTTATCTCTATTGGTTAATTGCTTTACATAGAACATCTAATGCTATGCTAAATAGAAGTACTGAATATGCATGTTATAGACGTGTTGCTGAACTTAAAGGTAAATTATCTTTTTTGTTTACTCTAAAAGTAGTTACCTGAGAGTTTTTTCTAGTTAACCATATCAGATTGAGGAAATTCCTTTCTGTTCCTGGTTTTTTAAATATTTTATTCATGAAAGAGTGTAAATTTGTTCTCCAAAAGCTTTCTTGGAATCTGCTGAGAAGATCATATACTTTTGTTAAAGGACAAATGTTTATTTAGCTCACAAGTTGTAGGTTTTTCAGTCCATACTCAGCTGGCTCTAAGGGGGCGGCACAAGGAAGAGGGACAATAGCTCATGATGGCAAAAGACAGCAAAAGAACAAGTTAGCAAGAACCTTCCTGCCCGTTATATTGTATGCAGATTACCCACCTTAGGCTGGATTAGCACTCACACATTTAATCCCAGAACTGGACCACGAATCAACCACACACGGCATATTAAATGACCTCAGAAAAGACAGAACATTCCAGAGACTGGAGGCTCAGGCGACATCTAGGCATAAATGGTAACATTGTATCCATCACCTCTCAAATACTCAGGCACATTCCTCTACATAAAAGGCATTGAGTCCATCTGCAGGAGTTGTCAAAGTCCTAACAGGTTCGGCATTGCTGAAAATTCAACTACAAGGTCTCCTATGAGATTCAAGGCAAACTCATTTTTCCATCAAAATAATGTACTTCATGAGTCAGTTTTTAGACGGTAAACTGACTTTGCATTGTTGCAATAAATCTCATTTCTTCATAGTATATAATACTTTTCATATGTGCTTGGATTCCACTTGCTAGTAAACTTTCTAGTAAATTTTTACTTTTAGCATTATTGATTGATTGATTGATTTTTGGTGGTACCAGGGATCAAACTCAGGATCTTGTGCTTGCCAGGCAAGCACTTATTCCATTGAGCTGTTTCCCACGTCAGTATCATATTTTTGAATCTGAGAATTTCCATTTCACAATTTTCATATAGTTTTCACTTTACAGTTATTCTTTTTTAAATACTTTTTTGTATTTTAGAGAAGGGTCAACAGGGTATTCAGAGTCTCAGTGCTAAATCAGACTTGTAGTGATCCTCCTGTTTACAGCCTCCCAAGTGCTGGGATTACAGGCGCACGCCACCATGCCCAGTCTCAATTGCTGTCTCAGCGTGTCCTGGTGGCTGGGCCAGCAATGCAGGTCTGGGGATTGAACCCCTTGCCCTGCACCTGCTTGCAGGTGCTTTAATCTGCTAAACTATTTGGATGACCTTTTATAATTATTCTTTATGTTATAAAACATTATAGTTATGGTTTCCTTTAATTATTTTTATATATTTATTTTCGCTGTTTTAAATTCTTTGATAAATTTATCATCAAAGCCCATCCAAAGTTATTTTCTCTGCTCTGAGTTTTTATTTTGTGTATGGGACATGCTAACACTGTTTCTTTATGAGGAAGGAAATTAAGGTGTTACAAAGATAACTGGGGAAGGTGTGACCTGTTAATTACAAAATCCTAGGACACATTCAGGGAACACTTCCTCAAGCCTTGCATATGAGGTTTTCTTGAGAACTTAAGTGTTCAAAAGTTTGCCTAGACCTGATGTCAGGCTAAGGAGTGGATGATACAAAAATGGAAGTCTGTTTGAAGTTTTATCACTGTATTCAATCTCCCATTGTGTCCCACCTCCATGCTGTAGTGTGTACTTCTTTTTGGACTTTCACTTGGCCTCAACTTTCTCTGCAGAGCTTGTTTTTGTTTCTATATTTCTAGTAAAAATGTTTGAGTATTTTCAGGTTTTTTTGTATTTTTTTTAGGGAAGAGTCTATAGAGTGTTCAGGGTCTCACTACTAGATCAGACTCGTAGTGATTCTCCTGTTTACAGCCTCCCAAGAGCTGGGATTACAGGTGTGCACCACCATAACCAGTCTCATTGTCATCTCAGCGTGCCTTAGGGCAGGGCCAGCATAGAAGGCCCTGGGATCAAATCCCTCGCCCCTGTACCTGTTTGCAGGCACTGTAATCTACTGAGCTATTTGGCCAGCCTTAAAGATTCTTTTTTGGGGAGGGCAGTGGGTGGCACCCAGGATAAAATTCAGGACCTTGTGCTTGCCAGGAAAGTACTTATTCCACTGACCTATCTCCCCAACTCCACACTTATCTTGACCAATGTTTTTGACAGAATAGAAGAAACCTGGAAGTAATGCTAGAAGGAGGCTCCAATATCTCAAAACCTCATAATATAATTGATGATCCAGTCAAAAATGAACATGAGGCCCACTTTTGTTTGTTGTTTTCTTGTGAGGTGTTATGATGCCCTTAGGTCCACCTTAAGTTTATCTCCACTTTTCTTTCCTTTTTGGCCCCATATTCAGTTATTCTGTGTATATGAATTAAACGGAGAGACTGTTATTATGCCGTTTGTCCTCATATTTACAATTAGATTTTTTGAGCTACTTTGTTTAGCTTTCTCACATTGATAGGAAAACAAGCTTTTGGTAACTTGGTATGCTCTCTGAGTAGCCACCTACCCCAGTTTAGTCTTTCACTGCTCAGAGCATCCTTTGTTTTTCCCATAGGTGGATTTTCCTCTCTTGGGGCATAATTGCAACTCACTTAGTCCCACTTCAGTTTGCAATGTGTCAGCCATTTGGTTTCTACTATTTTTGTTTTCAAGTGACCTCATATTCACCAGAAGATCTCAACCAGACAGGAATATAGAGAGACAGGTGTTAAAGTTCTTATTATAAAGAATTAAATTAGTAGGCTTCCTCCATTTTTCTATTGAATAAGATTGGATCTTTTTTTTTTTTTTTGGTTTTGTCTAACAAAATTCAGGTAATTCAGTGATTTATGCCTTGCAACACGGTCAGAAAGAAAGAATAGCCAACAAAGCTTAATTTAAGCAACAGTAGGTCAAATTGGAGTAATCCTTATTCTTAGAGCTTTTAGAAATATTTTCTATGAAAAGAGAGTTTTGGGGCGTCACTGTCTAAAACAACATACCAAAGTTTTTACTATTGGAGTAAGTACAAAAGATGATGTTTCTCAAGTGGCACCACCCTGCTTAAGTAGAGAGCCATCAAGTGGCTTAAAATGATTAAGGAAGTCGCAAGGCACTGTTTATCAATTGGCTTACATAGAGCCATAAAGTTGGGGCTATTCTACCTTGGCTTCATTTAAGTTTTAAAGGATCAAGTAACACCATCAAATGTTTCAACCCTCTGTCCCCAAAGGGTCAGTGGGCCTCATATGGAGACAAAAATTCCTCAGTAGGTCTTTCTTTTGTTCTTCTTTTCAAGATGCTGCTATCGTCATAGTCTTCAAACACTGACATCTGTCTAGTGAATACTTATGTCTCATAAGGGATGTTTTGTGGGTTAATCAGGTCTCCTTCTTCGGCATGGTATGCAATCTTTAGGACCTGAGTCCTAGTTGTCTGCCTCTATGGTCCCCAAGACAAGCAAAAAAAAAAAAAAAACCCTGTATAATCTATGCATTTCCGATTTCATTAACTTCACTGCTTGATAAATTTGAAAGGTTTGAACATGCCAGGTTTAAAAGGAATAGATGATATACTACTGAAACATAGTTTTTGTTTAGTGTAAAGTAGAAAATGGAAGAGATACATACAGGATGACAATTTAAAGTATGAGACTTTTCAGGTAAACTGTTTAAAACATAACAAATAGAATGCAAACTGTTATATTCAGGACTTTTGTGTTCCTTATCTCAGGAAAATTCCAGAAACTATGGAATTTAGTAACCCCATGGAGAGATATCATTGATGATGCTGTCCTTGGATACCAACCTATTTCTAAAGGGACTGCGATTCCCTATCACCTGTTTAATGAAACTTCAGATGGGATTCCAGACAACTATGACATAATTGATATACATTGACTTTTCTGTGTTCAAAGATTAGGATCTGAGGTCCAGCCAAGTAGCTCAGCAGATTAAAGCACCTGCAAGCAAGTGCAGAGGCCAGAGTTTGAATCCTGCCATGCTGGCTAGCCCACAAGGCACACTGACATGACAATTGAGACTGGGTGTGGTGGTGCATGCCTATAATCCCAGCTCTTGGGAGTCTGTACACAGGCGGATCACTACGAGTTCGATCTAATAGTGAGACCCTGAAAACCCTGTTCCCTAAAAAAAATACAAAAACAAAAAAAGGATTAGAATCCAAAGGAAGGTCAAAAAACAAATCTAGAATTATAGCTGTTGCAACTTGCAATGTTTACATTCATCCAAATAACTTAAGGGGAACCCAGTTATCATCAAAGACATGGGGATTAAATATTGGTCATGTAACTTCATGAGCACACTTCCTAGGCCCTCCTGTGAGTGTGATGCAGCCAATGAGCTTGATTCATAGAAAAAGAGGTTCAATTTTTCTTACACTCAGAGAGTGTCTAGTTCAACCAAAATACTCATTTTCTTCTTTGAAGTGACTCAAGGAATCCTAACATGCTCCTGTTCATGGATATTACAATTTTTATTAGGAATCCAGGTTAACAATGGATATCATGAGTAAGCCAATTCAATTACTTAATTGTATTTTGACCTATTTCTCTGGAAAACCACCCCCTCTATGTGTGCAGCTAGAGCTGGAGTTGAAGGGATCCCTTATGAGAGACTTACTCCTGCTTTTTTGTGTCACTTTAATGGCTTATACAGCATGTGTTCCTAATTTTTCCACAGTGTTCTACTCCTTTGCTAGGAAGATATTAATTAGTAAAATTGGAGAAAATTCTCAAATCATGTCAAAAGTCAAACTGGATTTTACCTGTTGGTACTCTATCAGGTCTCCCTTACTCAAGTGGTGAATCCTGATAAATGGTATAATATAATACCCAATATAAGAAAAAACCTTTCATATTCTATACATGAGAAAAAAATTGATCTGGATATCTTTACTCAGAGGCTAAACCACATAGTCTGCCCAATGGCATATTTTTCAAAAACAAATGGAATGGCTGTTGAGTGGCTACTCTGCCTGAGAGCAGTGGCAGCTAAAGCTATACTTACAGAGTAAGATGCAAAACTTAACTTAAGGACAGAAACTAGAATTCATGACTTCACATTAGTTCAGATCGATTTTTGAGATACAAAGGGTACTTGTGGTTAACATGGGAAGAGCTTCCCAAGTATTAGGCTATACACTTAGATGCACCTGAAAAGTATTTTAAAAATTTGAACTACTCAGTTCTGTCACTCTAACTCTTACAGTCCCAGAAGTTAGTCACTCTTGTTAACAAGTGATCATCTGAACATATGGAAGCAGGTAAGACATCATTGACATGTTCCTTCAAGACCCTGAGGAGATGTGGTCCATTAATAGAAGTGAGGCTAAATTTCCAAGAGATCTTTGATAATAAAGCTCATAGTTTTCTCAGTCATTGATATTAGGAAAAGGCAAGAAACTTTGTGTCTATGCACACTTCAAATATGTCGTTATGGTGCTACATGCCCACGCAACCATCTTTGAAGAAGGAACTTGCTGAATAATAAACATTACAACCCCTAGTCTATCTTCCAAAGAAGGTTGTTGTCAATTATTGCAAGCAATCCCAAAAAGACATATATAAAATGTCCTTGGAAAGTAAAATGGCTTATAGGCAAGAAACATAATTTTTAAGGCCCTGAAGACCTTAGACTTATTCACTATTCCTGAGTAACCATTCTTGTGCTTCATCAAGGATACTGGATATGCTATAAAACCCTACATTGGATATGTTCACTAGAATTTTCACAGGACTATGAATAAAGCTGTTCCTGAGAACTACTGGAAGAACTGAGGCTATAGTATAGAAACCAAGACTCAATTAATATAGTGCAGTATGTGGGTAATCTTGCAAAGGCTATGGATCTCAGGCATTAGGTAATTTATCCGACCACACTTTTTGCAATACTGTGTCCTCCAAAAGGTGCATAGAAATATGACCTCATCCTCAGACTTTGGCTCTACATTAACAATACATTAGCAAAATTGCTTTCTTTCTCTCAATAGTTACTAATTTATGCAGATTATCACCTGACAGTTTTATTTTCTTCAATCACTCAGTCAGCCACAATGCCACATGGTAGTTGGAGAGCACATAATACCCAGTAGGCAAGGTTTACAGTTCCTTCCTTCTAGAACAGGATATGCAAGAGAGATAACTATTCCCTCAGAACTCAATAAGGTATTATGGCGATATGTGTCACTAAAGGGGAAATGAGAATGACAATGACAATGTGACAAAGCTGGCTAAGGAAGTAGGTGTGACCTGTCAATTTTAAAGTCATAAGACAAATGTGCAGAATACTGCTCAAAGCCTTGCACATGAACTGCTCATGAGAACTCAAACAAGTTTTCAGTAGGATTGACTGGACATGATGCCATTTTTGAGGAGTAGCTGATACAAAAATGAAAGTCCAGATTGATTTATTGACAGTGTGTTCAATCTTGCATGGTAGGTCTACTTTACACTGTAATATATATATATATATATATATATATATATATATATATTCACTACTTACATCAAGCCCAACTTACTATGTGGAAACTTTTTTGTTCCTAACTTTTTAAAAAAACCTTGCTACCATTTGTACATTTCTTGACCAATTCTTTGCTCAAGACACACAGAACCTAGAAACCACCTCCGTAAAGATATTCCAGCACTGCATACCTTAGTAATATTTGCATATAATTTTTATTCTCTTTGCATTAACCTGGGTATAATATTAATATTTACAAACTCTAGATACTGACATTAGTCAATATACCCACACCAGTTATTGACTGTTCATTGTTTAGTCATTTAATGCTTAGCCAATTGAATCAATAGCCTTCAACATTGGATGAGTGTTTGTTGAATGGAGGTTTCTATTATGATTCAGAAAGTTTATGTGATCATTACTGTTTCTTTTTATTCCACCTTCAGCCAGAAATGTTTCTCTAGGATGCTCTTTCTCTGTTGTCTCTGTATGTAGTTCTGGACTTCCACCATTGTCAGTGATGAATATAATATCATTTTAGGCTTTGATTCTCAGGTCACTTCCAGGGAGTAATTTTTTTTTTTCATTTAGTGTTTTATCAGAAGTATCACTTAAGTCCCTTGGGGTAAATAAGCATTTACACTGTCTTTCCAAGAAATCATTTTAAGTGGTACAAGTTAGTATCATGTCCTGTTCTGAATGCTCTTGGTTAGTGTAGCCTATTGTATCCATATAGTCCTTTAAGCAAACAGAGTTGGTTGGTCTTGCAGAAGTGTTCTTCTTAGTTAACTCTCTCCCACTTTGTTATTCTTCTGACTGCTCTGTTACTTTGTTTCATCAACGAGATTCCAGACACCTTCCTTTCAATTGCTCCTTGAATAAGTATTGTAAATATCATTTTTTATTTGATTTTTGGCTGATTTTGAGAATTTTGGGTATTAGCTACTTAAACGTTGTATAGAACGTAACGGTTCAGTTCCAATAATTAACACATTGCATACATTTTTCCTAGAGGTTATTTGCTGTACAAGAGGCAGATATGATTATCTATTAACAAACACTATTAGAACAAATCCCTCTATTCAATAAAAGAATGTAACTATATATCTATCCTAACCATTTTTAATACACAGATACAAAATGGACATTCATCTGTATCCCCTTTTTTGTTTAATTCTTTCATTTCAATACTATAGGTGTGTTAACTCAGCAAAATATTCTAAAAGAGTCCAGTAGTCCATAATAGTACTGGGTCTTCCGCTTCACTGATAGTGTCAAAAATTGTTGACAAGAGTCCCCTACAGCTCAACATAACACCATGGCTTTAATTCTTATACTTCGTTTTTATACTTTTCTGCTGGATGGTTAAGACCAAGATAAAGGAAGATCTATGCAACAAAATTGTAGTTTTTGAATCTGATAAGGTCAGTGAAATCCCCTCAGGATTTATCCTGAGATCCTGTACCTCAGATTGTAGGTCCTTTGTCAGTGCCAGCCATGTGGATGAGTCACGGCCATTGCGTGGCCAATGTGCTCTCTGTGAAAGCCTGAGAGAGTGTCTTCTCCTCATGTGACTCTCCTTAGGCACACTCTACGTCATCGATCACTTTCCTCTTTGGCCCCATAATCTTCTTGATCAGAAAATTTGGGACACCACAGAGGTACATGATGTTATAGTACAAGTTCTCATATGTCCTGAGTCTTAATTGACCTTGGATGTCTAGTGCCAAAATGTTGGCTTTCCTTTTGGCCCTCCTTTTTCTGTAATTTTGGTCTGCAAACTTAGGTTATTAACAATCCAGAAGACAAGCTTATTGTTATAACCATACAAGCTAGGCTGTTTAGCTTAACCTCACTATCTGAATATCAAACATCTTAGGCATAACATGGAACGGGAATATTTCATCAAGAATTGATATGTTGAACTTTAAGTCCCTACAGAATATGATGAAAAAACATTTAAAAAGTTAAAATATATTTTAAAAATAGGCATAATGAATTATATCATTCTTATGTTTACACATAAGTCTAGAAATCTAACCATATACAACCTTGTATCAGGACAGTCCTGCAACATTCCTTTTCCTCTCTCCTGCCTTCATTCACCACTCCCTTCTTTTTAAACATTTACTTTAAAGAGAGTATAGGAACAGTTGATGTGACATTAGCATCAGTACCCATTCAGAAAGCCAAAATGACAGGTATTTCCATCATGGGTTTAGTATTACACATTTCTATCCTCAGTGTGGTTACTTAGTTCACAGATATCAGAACATAGAGTTAGGCTGAGAATTCTACCCATTAACTGCTATTTTCAAAAACCTGATGGAGATTCTTAGGATCATTGCCTTAATCATCTTTTTTATCTAAGTATGTGGTTTTGCCCCTGCCATATTTCCTAAATTTTCTCCTTTGTCTCTTTGTTGTTTAATCCTTAAATTCTTGCTTTCTGTTTAACTGTGCTATAACTTTCAATTTTCATTTCTTCTTTTGAGTTCTCAAAATACAATGTTAACATATTGAGACTTTTTCATTTTTAACTTAATATAGCTTATGTGTGGCTAATATTTTCATCTTTTAAATAAATAAATTATTTTCTAATCTCTATCTCATGTATTCCTGTTCTCATCTTTTGATTCCTTTATTCTGCTAATTTTTCCTGTTTGTTCTTTTCCATATATGCAAATTCCTTCAGGCATAAGAAATTGTTTGTTTGTTGGAACTCTATTTTTTCTCCACTTCTGTTTAACATAGTGCTTGAAACATTAGAAGAAATTATGGAAAAAGAAGCAAAAGGAAAACATTTGGGAAGGGAAGAACTCAAAATTATAATTTTTGGATCCCATGATACTCTATATACACCTAAAAAATTACATTGAAAACCTTTAGATGAACTCAGAATACAAAACCAATACATAAAAAGCAATGGCATATGTTTAAAATAGTAGTGGATTTAATGAGAATGAAATTAGGAAAACTACACCATGGAAAATAATATCGAGAAAAATGTAATACCTTGGAATTAAACTTAATGAAGGAAATGAAACGTCTCTACAATGAAATGTAGTGCTATAAGAAGGAAATTTCCAGGAACATATGAATATTGAAATGTGTCCACTGCTTTTGAATACATAAAACAAATATTTAAAATGACCATATTTCTCCAAACTGATATACAGAATCTATGCACTCCCAGTGTAACTACCGACAGCATTCCTCATACAATCTTCAAGTTCATATGGAGAAAGAAGAAAACAGAACAAATAAGTCTTTTGCAAAAAGAGCAAAGCAGATGTAATAATTGATACATTGTTCCAACCTGAAAAGTTTGGAAGTTTGACTAAGCAGGGAGCCAGGGTTTCACTTCTTATATATCTTGAGCTTGTGGAAAAGGAGAGTATAGAGTTTTTATGGATTAATAAGCAGCATACACTATATGAGGGGGAGAAAAGAGGTTTGTTCTCCTCCCTGTTTCTCTTGTTGCTTCTGCTATCTTCTGCCACCTTGAATTGTTGCCCCTCACCATGTCATTCTGTCTTCCAGCCAGCTGATTAAGACTTAAATTTCCATAAACTGTGACCTAAATAAACTTTTCTTCACTTAATTTTGAGTGCTGGCTATTTTGTCATAGCAGTGAGAGAAAAGTAACTAAGACAAAATTTGGTACCAGGAAGGTGGGGTCATTGCTGTGACTATACCTGATCATATGGTTCAGCAGCCTTTGGGAATGGCTTGTGGTCAATATTTTGAAAAGTTCAGAAAAATTTAATTTGCTTAAAAAAATAAGAAAGTTAAAGAAAAGTTCAGAGATGTCTACTGAAAGAGCAGAGCTGAAATATCTTAGGTTACTCTGTATGGGAGACTGTGGTCAGAGCTCAGAATACCAGAACACTGGTAGAAATCTTGCTGGTAAAACCCAGGTTTGGGAGGTTTCTACTGCAAAAAATGAATGCATTGTGTGCTGGACTTCAGATTATGTGTGTTATGACCTGGCAGAAAGTTTATCCACAATTTGCTCCTGTCCAGCAAAGTTGGTTGATACTGAGTGCAAGGGCAACAGATTAATTAATCTGGCAGAAGAAATTTCAAGGCCATTGAATGTTGAGGTGATAGCATGCTCTTGTTAGGAACTTTCAGGAAGATTTATTTTGAGAATCAAGAGCAAAGTTCTCTTAATAATAATTTAAAGTGCTGTGAGTTTGATCAGAAAGGAAGCTCCAGTAAAATTGTGAACTACAAAGATAGTGCAGAAGAGATCTTTAGTGCTGAGAAGGAACAAGAGAATATAAAAGATGGGCTGAACGCATCACAAGAAGCAGAAAGTCTCTACCATTTGCAGCTTCAAAACTGAAAAAATGAAAGACTTTGCTTTGAGGAGAAACTGCAGAGAACTATGTTCCAGAATTACAGCACCAGAGAAATTTGTTTTTACTCTGAATTCAATTTAGGATTCCAAACACTCTAGGAAATCAACCCCTACAGCTAAAAGAGAGAAAAGCTTGGCTTCTGCTTCAGGTCGCAGCAGACCTTAGCATCATCCACATGTCATTTGTCTTACCTGCATGCAGAATGTGTAAATTATGGAATTAAGAAGGCTTCTACACTAATTTCCAAAGGTCTGAGAGTCCAGGCATTGTGCTCCTGAGAGGGCAATGTGTGAAGCTGTGAGTGTGATGTCAAAGGTTCAGTTGACATCCAAAAAGTTTGGAAAAGCTGGGAACATGGATAATCTGAGGAAACTTGTAAGCAGGGTGCAAACCCAGCCCAAGAGAGGAGCTATGGAGAGCTACAATCACAAGTTTTGACATAGGCATAGAGTCATTCAAGCCCTTTCAGAGATCACAATTTGCCACAGATTGCTTCAGATGCTGGACATGGAGCCATTGGACTCAATATTTGTCCTTCTGGAATTTAGACTTGCTTTGATCACATTCCTTTGTATTTCTATTTGTAACTTTTGGAATGGAAATATTTACTTTGTGCCATTGAATGTTGGAAGTGACTAACTTTGTTTCAGTTGTGCAGGGGCTCACAGCTAATATTTTGCCTTATATCTCAGAGGAGACATGGGATTTTGACTTTTCAGCAATGCTGAACCTATTAAGAGTTTGGCAACTCTTGTAGATAGACTGAAAAATTTTTACATAAATGAATATTCATGAGTCCTGAGGGGACAAGGGGCAGAATGTTATGGTTATAATATGCTATAATATAATATAGATAAAATTAATATTGGTTATTAAAGATTATTAAATTATATTACAATGTTCAAATTGTGAAGTTTTAAGAATAATCATAACTTTCCATTTGGAAATTGGTTTAAGGAAATGTGTGTGGTAGCCAAATTGACAGGGATAGATTGAAATAGTTGATACATTTTGTCAATTTGTGTAGTTTAGAAGTTTAACTCGACAGGGAGGCAGACTCTTTACTTTGTAAGCATCTTGATATTGGGGAAGAGGAGGGCATAGAGATGGTGTGAGCAGATAGCTGGCATATTGAAGCTAAGAGTACTTGATTTCCTCCTTTTTTTGCTCTGGTTGCTTCTGGTGTATTCAGCCACCTTGATTTGTTGCCCCTCAACATCCCATCCTATGTTTGAGCCAGATGATTACAGACAAAACCCTCCACAAACTGTCAGTTAAATAAACCTTTCATTCCTTAATTTATGAGGTCAAGTATTTTTTCTCAGAATGAGAGGAAAGTAAGTAGGACAGAGAATATCATCACAATATCTGACCTCATGTTATACTGAAAATCAACAGAGAAAACAATACATGTATTGACATAAAACAGACATTTGGAACAATGGAAGAGAAGAGAGGATATAGTAATAACCTTGGACACATTCAGTTATTTGATCTCTGACAATGAACAAAAATGTATTGGAGGAAAAATAGCCTATTCAGCAAATGGTGCAGGGAAATTTCTCTACATATAATTAGAGAATTAAAACTGGATTCATATATTTCATCATGCACTAAAAAGTCACAGTGAATCAAAGATCTTAATATTAAAATATAAACAATGAATCCATGGGAAGACAAAATAGATAAAACATTTGAATTTGCAGGTGTAGGCAAGGACTTTCTAGACAGAATTTCAATTGCACAAGAAACAACTGTAAGAATCAATAAATGGAATTTTATAAAAACAAAATATTTCTGTACTGTAACAGAACCAAAAAGTAGAATGAAGAGACAAAGTAACATATAGAACAAATCCTTGCCATTAATTCCTCAGTCAGAACACTAATATCAAAAACGTATAAAGAACTCAAAAAATTAAACTACTCAAAATGAAGACTATATCAAGAAATGGGCAAGTGAAATGAATCGCCACTTCTCAGAATTACAAATGACGAATAAATATGAAAATGTTCAACTTCTCTGGACATTACAAAAATGCAAATTAAACCAAATCTACTACTTCATTTTGCACCATAAAGAGTGGAAATCTTCAAGAAATCAAATAATAAAATGCTGGCCTATCTGCTGTGAAGAAGGATCCTTCCTACGTTATTGGGGGGCATGTAAACTAGTACAACAATTATGGAATACAATATGGAGATTTCTTCAACTAAATTGACAACTTCCATTTTACTCATTTATTCCACTTCTAGGGCTGGAGAAGTAACTCAGTTAAATAAGTGCTTACCTGGCAAGCACAAGGTCCTGAGTTGGACCCCTGGTACCACCAAAACATAAAAAAATAAAAGCCCCACTTCTAGATATCTTCCCAAAAGATGTAAAGATATCATATTTCAATGATACCAAAGCATAATAATATGTGTGACAGCACTATTAAAACTGAATCCTAAAAACAGCCTGTATATACATCAACAGACAAGTATATAAAGGAAACATGTTACTTATATATAATGGAATACTATATTTGAGTCTTTTGTAAGATAATAGCTAAGCATACAAAATATAAAATTGAAATAATTCAAACATACAAGCTTAATTACATCTCTTATTTGAGTAAGGCACGTTACAAATAATGAGCAAAATAAAGATTGATTTCATGAAACATGGAGATAGACAATTTTCCAAATGTTAAGGATTCCAGGAGACTGAGGGAAAATGGAGGGAGGAGAAGCTCAAGTAAAAAGTTTTTATTTGTGTCATATATATTTTCCAAAT
Source organism: Octodon degus (assembly GCF_000260255.1). Lineage (NCBI taxonomy): Eukaryota > Metazoa > Chordata > Mammalia > Rodentia > Octodontidae > Octodon > Octodon degus. Next base: position 660,626 of record NW_004524777.1, read on the forward strand.
ACCTATAATGAATGCAAGTTTTATTTAGCACATTGTGAACTACAAATAATACTAGCAACAATTATAATGAAAATGGAAAAAAGGGAATTTAGAGATACCAGGTGGGAGTTGGGTGGATAGTGTTAAAGCATTTAAAAAGACATGCTATGTGCATGTACTTACTCTTTAAAATTAATGTAAGCATTATGCACTAATAGATTGTACTAAACTAGTAGTACTAGACATGTACTAATAGATTAATATTTTTAAAGTATTCAAAATGATTACAGGGCTGGAGAAAGACCTCGTCAATCTAAGTGCCTGGCAGGCAAGCACAAAGATCTGGATTCTATCCCCAGCAGCACATGCCACACAGGACCAGGAACCAAGGGCACATTGTCTCAGCTATGGAAAGTGGGCGTGATGGGGCACATCTATAATCCCAGCGCTGGGGAGGCTGAGACAAAAGGATCACTGAGTCCAAGCAGCATAGTGAGACCTTATAACAAATTAAAAAAATGAGTTAAAATTAAAATTATTTAAAAATTTAAAATTGATAAAGATTTGAATTTTTCTCAACAAATATACTCTGCTTTAGATAAAATTTTGTATGCACTGAAGAACACATATACTTATGGGTAGGTTGTTCTTTATGCCTGTCAGATCCATTTTGGTTAAGTATATTACCAGATTGAAAGTGCCCTTATGATTTTTTCAATGGTCCATTCACTGTGGAAAATACAATAATGACATCAACTCACTATAGTATTTCATTTTATTTATCCTATAAAACCAATGTTCTGGTATATTTAGCTGATTCACTTTTTTTTCCTTTTATTATTTTCTGTTATTTTGAAGAGTGAAAACAAGAGCAAGAAAAACAACAGCAAAACATAAACAGGGTAACATACACAATACACACATTATATATTTTAAAAACAAGAATATCTGACTGACCAACAGTTATTCATATATTATCTATTTTCATCATCAAATCTGTTGCTCAGATTAACAACTATAGTTATACAAGATGGGATATATGATTGAATATTACAACATGCTTCCAATAAATGTTAACTTTTTAAATCTTGTCTCTCATTTCCTTTTATTGCCTTTTTAAAAATTGCTTTATTTAAATATTGTAATGAGAGTGTAGTAATAATTGATATAAAATTAGAAATGATACACATTTAGAAGTTCAAGAAGACAGGTATTTCAAGCATGGTTTTAGTATTACACATTGCTATCCTCAATGTAGGTGCTTAGTTCATAGATATCAACATACAGAGTTAGTTAGGGTGAGAATTCTACCCATGACCTGCTATTTCTAGAAACCTGCTGGAAATTCTTGGGATTATTGCCTTTTCCACCTTGTACATATAAATGCATAATTTTGCCCCTACATTATTTCCTAAATTTTCTACCTTCTCTCACTTTTTTGCTAAATTCTTATATTATGTTTCTTTCCATTTCACTGTGTCTGCTATACCTTTCAGTTTTTTTTTTGTTTTTACACCAGATAGAAAATATGATATTTACCCAATTGAGTCTGGTTTATTTCACTTATGAGTGCATCCACATGATTACAAGAGCTTTGAGTTTGTTTTTCTTTATAGCTGAGTAATACTCCATTGGATAAAAATACCACATATTTTTCATCCATTCCACAGGTGACGGGCATTTTGGTTGTTTCAAAGCTTTGGCTATCACAAATTGTGCAGATATAAACATGGACATACATATATCACTCTGATATGATGTTTTCAGCTATTTTGGGAAAATTCCAAAAAGGAGGATAGCTGGATTGAATGGGATTTCCACTCCTACATTTTGAGGAGTCTCCACACAGATCTCCATAATGGTTGCACCAGTCTACATTCCCACCAGCAGCGTAGAAGTGTTTCTTTTTTCCTGAAGCCTGTCCAGTATTTGTTGTTGTTTGATTTCTTTATGATAGCCTTTTTTTTCTTTTTTTTAGAACTGGGGATCGAACTCAGGCTCTTGCACTTACCAGGGAAGCACTTATTCTACTGAACCATCTCCCTGGCCACTAAGATAGCCATTCTTTCTGGGGTGAGATGATATCTCAATGATATTTTAATTTTCATTTCTCAAATGGCCAGTGATGTGGAGCATTTTTTTTCACGTATTTATTTGCCTCTTAAATTTCTTCCTCTGAAAAGTGTGAATTCATCTCAGATATGCATTTTTGGGTTAGGTCCCTCAATTTGGAAGCCCTATTTTTTTTTAGTTTTTTATATATTATAGATAGAAGACTTTTGTCTGAGTGGATATTAGTTAAGATTTTTTCCAAATGTGTGAGTTGTCTTTTTACTCTGTTGGTAATTTCTCTTGACAGGCAGAAATTTCTCAACAAGAGGTGGTCACAGTTGTTAATTCCTTCAAGTATTTCCCATGCAGTTTGATTTTTGTTCATGAAAAGTTTGCCCAGCTTCATATCTTCATTATTGCCACCTAATTTCTCTTCCTAGATATGTAGTGTTTCTCATTTAATGTTCCTCTTTTTGGTGTTTTTTTTTTTTCTTTATTTATTTTTTTCGTTCTTTTTTTTAAAATACTGGTGACCAAACTCAGGACCTTGTGCTTGCCAGGCAGAAGCTTATACTGCTGAACTATCTTCCTGGCCCTTAATGTTTGAATCTTTAATCCATTTTGAATTTAGCTTAGTGCATGGTGTTGTACCTGGGTCAAGGTTTAGTATTTGGCATGTGGAGAACCTGTTTTACCAGCACCATTTGCTAAGATAAGACTGCTGAGTGTGTGTATCTGCATCTTATAATCTATTCCATTGATCTTCAGGTCTATTTCTTTTGTCAATACCATGCTGATTTTATCACAGTAGCTTTGTAGTATACTTTCAAGTCAGAGATTTCAATGTTTCCTGCCTTGCATTTGTTGCCCAGGATTGCCTTTGCTATTCTAGATCTTTTCTGGTTCCAAATAAATTTTAGGAATGACTTCTCTAGATCTGTGAGGTATGATGGTGGTATATTGATAGCAATTGCATTAAATCTGTGTAATAATTTTGGGAGCATGGTCATTTCCTTAATGTTGATTCTTTCTATCCAAGAGCAAGAAATATCTTTCCATTTTCTACAATGCTCTATGATCTCTATTTTCACAGTACTGTACTTTTTTCAGTGAATACAACTTTTAGTTCATTGGTTAGATTAATTCCTACATTTTTCATTTTTCATTGTGCTAATTACTTATTTTCCTGTACTTTAAGGAAGGTTCTACAGGGTGTTCACAGTTGCACTACTAGACTGGATTTATAATGAATATCCATTTTATAGCCTCCCAAGTGTTGGGATTACAGGCGGGTGCCACCACACCCAGTCTCAATCAATAGCTCAGCACACACTGAGGGAGGGCCTGGCACGACAGGCCCAGGGATTGAAACCTTGGTCAATGAGCTGCTTACAGGAGCTTTAATTGGCTAGAATATTTGGCCATCATAGTGCTATTTTTTATTTTTTCCATAATTTTATAGAGAAAAAAATAGCAATGAGACACTTTCAAAACAAATTGGTAGGACAGTTTCAATAATTAACACATTGCATACATTCTTCCGAGTGTTTAATTACTGTACAAGGTGAGGACATGATATCCTATTTACAAACACCATTAGAACAAATCATTCTATTCATTAAGAGAATGTAACTATATATCTATCCTAACCACTTTGAATACACAGAT
>NW_004524777.1:665071-668784 GCF_000260255.1 Octodon degus
TTCCCGCTGTTGCCCTTAAGGGTGAACCTGTTGTGCCCCTGTGGCTAGATGTTCTGGTCCTGGACTAGCTGGTTGGATCCATCCTCTACACTGTCTGCAGGGATTGCAGGTGCAGGTTTACACCCCAGGCCTGTATGCCAGGCCTGAGCTGTGCCTGAAGGGGGCAAGGTGAAGTAGGGGGAAGAGGAAGCTCTCCAAACACACTCAGGGGAACTGGGCTAGGACTGGCTCTGGGGCTTCCTGGACGGGGCAAAAATTCCTACTCAGCGGGCGGGGCGGGGGAGGTACTGCGGAGTGGAGGGGGTTGGCCCAAGGGGCTGGAAGACGGTCTGGCCCACTCTGCGCCTGGGCTGGGACTGGTCAAGCCAGCGCAGGTTAGCAGGAAGCTCTCCGCACACTCACCGGACCTGGGCTATTACTGGGTCTGGGGGCTCCCAGAGCTTGGCAAAAATCCTACTCAGCAGGCAGGTGGGGGAGGCACTCCTTACCTATTCTTTTAAAGGGATCAGGTACTAGTTTCAGAATGCTTGTCAAATTTAATCATAAGATTTGGAGGGGACAGTTGTAGCACCTCTCCATCTCTCCGTGTTTTCAAACTCCAAGTAAAGTCTAAGAGAGTATATTATGAGAAAGTGTCAATCTGCATGCTAGGAAAACTGCCCTTATGGGAAACTATAACCCCTAATATGTTGATTAGGAATACATAGCTTTCAAAACTATGAAACAATAAACTTTCATTGTTTATTTCATGCACTGTGTAGAAATTTGTTAATGGCGACATAAATAGACTAATAGTTAACTTACTGAGCTTATTCTGTGTGGGCCTTTATTTTTGTCTCTCTTCTGTGGAATCTGTAACTATTCTTGTATTGCAGACTTTGTCAAGAGAAAAGAGAGACAGATTATCCCCTTTGGTAAGTAAATATTTTTGACATTTTCTTGGTGCTTAATTCATGTACTTCTTCTGACACATTTCAACATCTACATCCTAAATGGACACAATTCCCCTCAGCACTTCCTAGGGCACTGATTACAAATTTAACTATGTCATTCATTGTTCTGTTCTAATCCTACTCTAATAACTTATTTAAGAAATATTCACTTTAATGTTTTTGCAGTAAATATTATTATTTTCCAGATAGCACTCTGGATATTAGAGATAGGGCCTTAGATAAGGCCGATATTTTCCAGTTCTCCTGGACTTATAATCTAGTGGAAGGAAATTGATAATGAAAAGCTGTTTTCTTGTCTCCTGGCAAAGAACAAATTGATACTTGGCTAAGTATAGTCTCAAACAGAAGGCTGCAATACTCCTATATCAGAACCCATCGTAAACAGAGTTCTTCTCCGAATTGTGGGAGCCAAGTTTTTCCCTGCCCCAACATGACTTTGACTTTGAGTTCAGTAACAGTCACAAAAAAACGGTAGAGCTTAAGTTTGGGAGAAACTCATGCTAATAAAGGGAGCATGTGCCTTGTAGGAGTTTCTCATAAAAGTATCCAAGTCTTCTGGGATGGAAGCTCCAAAGCAAAATGTTGCCATTGTTATCATTAATAAAAAATTATAATAAATTAATTAGGGAGTGAAACTCCTGGCTAGCTCTAGTTCTTGTAGAACATCTTGACCTATTTTCCAAATGTGTGGGGTTTATTGTAAGCCAATCTCTGTTTTATCCACAGAATTTTGACTCTGTATTTGTACGTGGGCAGTAATGTATATGTATTTTTTAAAAACACAGCCCACACATTGTTAAATGTATCTACATTTAAATGGTGGAGGTTAAGTTAGAAGAATATTTTGGATTCAGAAGACTTTGAGCCTTGTAAAAGAATTTTCCCCTTTCTTTATTCACAAGATCTATCATCATTACCATTTGGGTACCAGTACTAGAGTACTGGGAGTAAGAATTAGAAATGTTACTATATTTTAAATATTAAGCCTGAAGCAAAATGGGAGAAACTACAGAAACACATAGAAGTCAAACAGCAACCCCTTGAATAAACACTTGATCACAGAGGATACTAAAATATAAGTTAAGTAGTATCTGTTATTAAATGTTAGCACCTTACAATATACTAAAAGTTATGGGATGCAATGAAAACAGTCCTATGAGAGAAGTTTATAGCAATTAATTATCCCATCAAGAAAACAGAACAAGCTTAAATAACAATAGGTTATCTTGAACCATGATGTTATAGAAAATGAACAAATCAATTCAAATCTCATACAAGGAAATTATAAAGAAAAGAGCAGAAATTAATGCAGTTGAAATGTAGAAAACAATAAAAAGCATCAAGAAATTAAAGAACTGGTTCTTTGAAAGATTGAAAAATTGATAAACATTCATCCAACTTCATCCAAACAAAGAAAGAAAAGACTCAAATTCAGCAATTAGGAATGAAAGTGGGAAATCACAACTGATGTTGCAGAAATCCAGAACATGATTAATAACTACTTTGAGGACCTGTAGTCCAATAAGATGTATGTTTGGGGCTGGGGAGATGGCTCAGTGGAATAAGCGCTTCGCTGGCAAGCACAAGGGCCTGAGTTCGATCCCTGGTTCCTCCAAAAAAAAAAAGATGTATGTTTACTGTTACCACAGATTGTATACATTCATGAATTTTATGTTATCACTCAGAATCCTTTTATGTCAACTCTTTTAATATTCTTTAAAGGCAAGAATTGTGAATATGCATGCCCTCAGATCTTACTTGGGAATGTATTTATCTGTTCATTATTTCTGAAGGACACCTTTACTGTGAACATTATTTTTGGTTTCCATTTTTTTACTTTTATCACATTATATTTTGAATAATATTGTCTCCATGTTCCATTGCTATAATCTCATAATTCATAATATTGCTTTATGAACTTTTTATAATTTATGTTTACAATGATTTCATAATTAAGAGATTGGCTACTTAAGAGATTGGTTACTCTTCCAGATAGCAAACTTGATGTAAATGCATACCATGTCTTCTTACTTAATTAGAATACAGAAATAAATGAGATGTGCAGACAAATAAGCAATGTCTGATTCAAAAAGTTTGTTATTATGTAAAACTGCTGTGCACTTTTAATTACCTTGCATACAACCTTCCACTCTTGTTATAAAATATATATTAAATGAGTGCCAGTCATATATGTCACACAGTTGCTTTTCATGAAACCTTTTGCTTGAACAAAGGTATCCATTACTTTTAAAACACTTTTTTCTAATCATCTTACTATAGAAAATGAGAAATGGCTACAGAAGAAAAAAATTGCTTAAGATCATTTAATGAGTCTGTGGCAGAACTAGCATTTTGAACCATTTCTCTCAACTCCTCATCCAATAATCATCTTCATATATTTGGGGTATATTAAGATAAAATGTAATTTGATGAGAGATATGAAAAACAATGTAGAAGATGAGAGCTGTAATCCTCTGAGGATTCTGAGCAAAATAAAGGGAAATATGGCCAGAGTCAAGCAGACTCAGGTATGGACTCCAGAACTTGACTAGAGAACTGCATCCTAGTCCCTAGATATATAACATGAATATGTACTTTCTACTGTCCTCCATAAAACACATAGATGAAATCCTCTGAATACCTCATAACGTATTCATGGTACATAAAGAGTAAAATCTGACTGTATAACTTCTTCTTCTTCTTCTTCTTCTTCTTCTTCTTCTTCTTCTTCTTCTTCTTCTTCTTCTTCTTCTTCTTCTT
>NW_004524777.1:668884-674409 GCF_000260255.1 Octodon degus
TCTATTCATTAAGAGAATGTAACTATATATCTATCCTAACCACTTTGAATACACAGATACAAAATGGACATTCATCTGTATCCCCTTTTTGTGTTAAGTTCCATTATTTGACTATTATAGGTGTGTAAATTCAGCAAAATATTCCAAAACAGTCCAGTAGCCCATCATAGTATTGGGTCGTCCGCTTGACTGGCAATGTCAGAAATTATTGACCTGAGTCCCCTACAATATAACAGCACAGCATTACTTATTATATTTCATTTTTATACTTTTCTGCTGGATGGTTAAGACCAAGGTAAAGCAGGAACTATGCAACAAGAGTTGTAGCTTTTGGGTCTGATAAGGTCAGTGAAATCCCCTCAGGATTATAGATTTGTATATATTAAAACATCCTTGCATCACTGGAATGAATCATACCTGGTCCTTTTGTATGTTCTTGATGATTTGTTGTATTCTATTTGCTAGGATTTTATTGAGGCTTTTTGCATCAATGTTCATGAGGGAGATCAGCCTGTAGTTCTCTTTCTTAGTTGTGTCTTTCCCTGGTTCTGGTGTCAGTATAATACTTGCCTCCAGAAATGATTTCGGGAGGATTACTTCCTTTCCTACTTCATTGAAGAATTTTAGGAGTATAGGGACTACATCTTCTGTAAATTTCTTGTAGAATTCAGCTGTGAATCCACTAGGTCAGTGCCTTTTTTTGTTGGTAAATTTTTATTACATTCTCAATTTCATTGGCTCTTATTGAGAGTTCTTATATCATCTTGATTCACTTTTTGTAATTTGTACCCTTCTAGGCATCTGTTCATTAAGACAGATGTTCATTAAGATTTGTCTTATATAGTTGTTTGCTCCTATTGTTGGTGCATACATAAAACATCTGTGTTTTTGATTCTGTAAGAGTTAAGATTTTCAAAATAGCTATTGATGATCACCTGAATTTTCACTGGGTCTGTGGTAATTTTGCCGTTTTCATTCCTTATGGCTTGAATTTGAGTTTTTTGTTTCCTATTTTTAATTAAGGTACCTAGGTGCATATCAATTTTATTTAATCTTTCAAAGAACTGGTTTTTTGTTAATTAATTCTTTTTCTTGTTTTCTATGTCTCATTTGCATTAATTTCTACTCTAATATTTTTAATTTCCTCCCTCTTTGGGCTTTGAGTTTGGTTTGCTATTCTTTTTCTAGACCTTTGAGGTGCATCATTAGTTTATATATTGGGTCCTCTTCTGTTTTCCTAATGTGTGAGCTCATCGCTATAGATTTCTCTCTAGCCACTGCTTTCCTTGCATCACATAAATTGTGATAAGTTGGTCTTGAATTTTCATTGAATTGTACATATTGTTTAATTTCTTGGTTAATTGCATCTGTAATCCATCAGCTGCTGAGGAGGGTGTCATTTAATTTCCATATATTTATTAGGGTTTTGTGGTTTCCTTTGTTATTAATTTCCAGTTTCATTGCACTGTGGTCATATAATATGCATACGAAAATTTTGGTTTTCTTGCATACACTTAAGCATGACCTATGGAGTAGTATGTGGGCTATTTTTGAAAATGTCCCATGTGCAGCTGAAAAGAATATATACAGACATGGTTGGGTGGAAGATTCTGTATACGTCCACTAAGTGCATTTTTTCAAAGGTATGGTTCAGTTCAGCTACCTCTTTTTAATTTTTTTTTCTTTATCTATCTTTTAGGGATAAGGGGGTGTTAAAGTCTCCTGTTAATACTGTGATATTGGATAATAGATTTTTCATGTCCATTAATATTTGTCTTGTATAATTGGGTGCTCATACTTTTGGTGAATACCTATTTATAACTGTTACCTTTTCCTCTTGTATTTTGCCCCTAAGTAGTATGTTTATTCTTTATTTCATTTGATCATGATTGGTTTGAAGTTCAGACTGTCTGTGAACAGGATTGCTACCACTCCTGTTTTCTGAGGCCCTGGGCCTGCAGTATTGTTTTCCATTCTTTGACTTGCAGCCTATGAATTTCTTTATGAGTTAAGTCTGTTTCTTGTATACAGCATATTGTTAGATTTTGTTTCCTAAACCATGCTTCCAGTTTCTTTCTTTTAATTTGTGGATTGAGTCCATTTACATTGATGGCTATAACTGAAATCTATTGTCTTATGTTTGACAAGTTATTTACCTGCTGTTGTATAACTTTTTCTTCTCCTGTGTTTGTTTCCCCTATTTGGTGGGTTCTTTCAATTGTCATTCGTGGTGTTGTGGTCATTTTGATCCTTCTCTAGAATATCTTTTTGTAAACTGTGTACGGTTTGCTTTGTTATCATGAAACTTCTTAGTTGTTCTTTGTCATGGAAGTATTTCAATTGTCTATTACACTTGTAAGAGTGTTTTGCAGGGTATATCAGCCAGGGTTGTAATTTTTTTTCTTGCAAGATTTACAGTAATTATCTCCTTGCTCTTCTTGACTTGACAGTTTGTGAAGAGATACCTACCATTATTCTGATATGTTTTCCTTTAAATAAGAAGTTCCTTTTCCGCAGTGGCTTTTAAAGTATTGTTTTTCTGCTGAATTTCTGGGACCTTGATTCTTATATGTCTGAGTGTCATTTTAATTGGGTTGGTGTTAGTTGGAGTTCTATGTTTTAGTTTCCTGAATGTCAGATTTTTCCCCATATTTGGGATCTTTTTGGTATTACTTTTGCCCATATTCTATTGATATCATGTGTATTTACTCCTTCTTTCTCACCGGTGTCTATTAGTCTTATGTTGTTTATCTTTGTATCCTCTTTCCTATGTTGAATCATTTTTCCTGCCTCCTAGTTGTTCTTAAGATATCTTTTCTTAACTTTTCACTAACTGCAATGTTGACTTCAAGATCTGAAAGTCCATCTTCCCTTTCATTCAAATGATTTTGCCAGCTTGTTATTGAAATTTTAATTTCCTGTACATGTCTTTGAATCTGCTTCATGAATTCTATTTCTTTCCTATATTGATCATTCAAGGACTCCATCATTTTTCTATTCTCCTCTATTTTTAATCAGCGTCTTTTTTAGAGGCACTTAGTAATTCTTTCATTATAATTAATAGTTTTTTTTAATTTGAGGATTATTTTTGATATGATTTCCTCTATCTCTTTCTGCAGTTGTTTCTTGACTTCAGTGCTATTATTTCAGAGATTTCAGTTGTGTGATTTCCAATTTCTTCAATGATAGTGTCTCCTGCATTTTTCTGTGTGGGCTCAGGGACTGAGAATGCATTTTGCTACTTCTCTTTTTCATTTTTTGTAGCACTGTCCTCTGACCTTTGGTGTAGAGCTTTGGTGTAGTAATTACTTTATCACCTACTGATATTATTACTAAGGAAGATTATGTTATTAAGGTAGCTACAGTTTTGCATTTACATTACTACAATTAGCAACACTTAATATTGGGTAGTGAGATTTAACATTTGATACACTTTTCTAATTAATGGGTTTGCATTTTAGACCATAAGAGCAAGCATAATGACTGTATAGCTAAACAGATATTTAATTGCCAATTTGTATTTAACTTAGTTCCCCTAAGATTTGTCTGATCATCTCCCCTTGATGTAACTCAAATCTCCAGGCACACTGTCACCCCAGTTAACTGCTGCCCTCTCTCTTGATCAGAATTGAAGGAGAGAGAATGCTCTCATAGATCTGGGTCTAGTAGTGTGTCTCAGCTTAACAGGTCCATATCTACCAATGTCAAACTCATCCAGTTGGGCATGGCTTGGGTCTGGCTATTGTGCTATACTTCTTCCTTCTGTAGCTGGTGGACATGGACACACTGTGGCCCACTGCCAAGCTGTTCTGCTACTAGATTATATGGCTTAAACTCGTCCCTAGCCTTTTTGCCTGGAGCTCCCCTGCAGGGTTCTATATCAGGCCTGACCACTAGCTGAAGGGATGTTCTGTTGGGCTGTGAGACCCACTTTCTGGGCAACTCGCTGGAGGCAGGAGCATTTGGTGGGCACCAGACCTGTCCGCTGGCTGGAGGTGGGAATTTCTGGTGCATGCCTTGCCTGTCCACTGGCTGGAGGATCAGCTTCAAATTTAAGTGTCAAATATATACATATACATATATACATATATATTATATATACAGATATATAATATATGTATATATTATACTGTGAATTGCTTAATGAGTAATTACAGCTATTATGAATTTTTGTATTTTGTTTTATATTTTCATACTATATACATATAATCTCTGACCATTTTGAATTTGACTGTGTGCTTACATTTGTCAATATATTTTATACTTTTATGTGTTTTAGTGATATTAATTTTTTTATTTCTCATCTTCAGTAACTCTAATATTTATCATAAGACAGTTTTGGTGATTAGGAATTATCTTTGTATTTTTTCATCTTTGCATTTACAACATTTTTCCTCATTTCTGAAGGACAGGTTTTCAGGGGGTATACTTGGTTGGTAATTTATCCTCAAATACTTCAAAAATCCTCCCATTTTCCTCTTGCCAAGAACACTGCTGAGAAACACATTTTTAGGCTTACTGCAAATCCTTAAATTTTACTAAAAACTATACCTTTGATGATTTTTTTGAATCATTTTTTGTCCTGAAGTTTTAACTGTTTGGTTATGCTATGGTTTGATATAGCCCAGTTTAAGCTAAATCTGATTGAAGACCATTTAATTGCCCTGTGTATATTTATAACTTGCTCTAAATTTGGAAAATTTTGTTTTACTATATCTTTAAATGAATGTTGTCCTCTATTTTCTTCTTTCTTTTATGAAGTTTTGCAACTTAAAATTTATTTTGATAATGTCACAGAAATTCCAAAAACACCATTCATTTTTTCACATTGTTTTACATTTGTTTTCTTCTCTCCATGTATTTTCAAGTAACCTGTCTTTGAGTGTACAGACTAAAAATTGTTCTTGGCCTATTCTATTGGTGATACACTACAGTCCATTTTTCATTTCAATTTACCATTTAGCTCCATCTGACTTCACACCTCTAGTGGAGCTTAATTTGAAATAATAAAATAATTATGGTTTAGGAAGATCAAAGGGATAGGGTTTTGAGCTGAAAGAATTACTTTTCATTAAAAAAAATTCATTAAGCTCATTGCCCCAAAACACAGTGGTTTAGGTCCTTTCTGCTACTGTAAAAGAATGACTGAAATTAAGTGCTTTGTGATGATAAGAAAATAATTTCTCATAGTGGTGAATATGAATATATCCAAGATAATGTTGATACGATCTGGGAGACAGTCTTTTTGCTGTGTCTTCCATTGGAAGAAGGAAGAGCAACAGAACATTAATGAGATAGCAAGGATAAACTCATCTGTTAAGAGGGAAATAACTCCTGTGATAAATGATTTACTTTCACAGTAATCTATGCAGTATCCTCCTTACATATTCTTTTTTTTTCAAAATTTTATTCATAAACAGATAGCAATGAGACAGTTTCAAATCAAATTGGGAGTACAGTTTCAACAAATAATATACTGCATATATTCTTCTTAGTGGTTAATTGCTGTACAAGATGCGGACTTG
>NW_004524777.1:674509-680584 GCF_000260255.1 Octodon degus
TGACTGTCCTTACACACACTCTACAACATCGATCACTTTCTTCTTTGGCCCCATAATCTCCTTGATCAGAAAATTGGGACAGTACTGAGTTACGTGATGTTACAGTACAAGTTCTCATATGTCCTGAGTTTTAATTGACTTCGGAAGGCTAGGGCCAAAGAAGATAAAAAGAAAACCAAAATCTTAATTTTTACATAGAAATATAATTTCTAAACATGTATGGAACATTGTACTGAATGTCAGACAGTGTTGGATACTAGATATAGTGTTGAATAAAATATTCTCCACTCAAAAAGATCATAGTATAAAAAGATCATGTCTGCATCTTGCATAAAGAATAACAACTATGAACACAACAATATGCAATATATTAATTCTTTTTTATTTTTTAAATTTTTTTCCTTAATTTTATTGAGAAGCAAATAGCAATGAGAAAGTTTCAAACCAAATTCGTAGGACAGTTTCAATAATTAACACATTGAATACATTATTCCTAGTGGTTAATTGCTGTACAAGATACAGACATGATATCCTATTTACAAGCACCATTAGAACAAATCACTCTATTCATTAAGAGAATGTAACTATATATCTATCCTAACCACTTTGAATACACAGATACAAAATGGACATTCATCTGTATCCTCTTTTTTTGTTAAGTTCCATTATTTGACTATTATAGGTGTGTAAATTCAGCAAAACATTCCAAAACAGTCCAGTAGCCCATAACAGTATTGGATCGTCCGCTTGATGGGCAATGTCAGAAATTGTTGACCTGAGTCCCCTACAGCTCAACATAACACCATGGCTTTACTTCTTATAATTCATTTTTATACTTTTCTGCTGGATGGTTAAGACTAAGATAAAGCCAGACATATGCAACAAGAGTTGTAGCTTTTGGGTCTGATAAAGTCAGTGAAATCCCCTCAAGATTTATCCTGAGATCCTGTACCTCAGATTGTAGAACCTATGTCAGTGTCAGCCACGTGGATGAGTCATAGCCATTGCTTGGCTAATGTGCTCTCTGCAAAAGCCTGAGAGAATGTTTGCTCTCCATGTGATTTTCCTTTGGCACACTGTACATCATCGATCACTTTACTGTTTGGCCTCATAATCTCCTTGATCAGAAAATTTGAGACACTACTGAGTTATGTGACGTTAAAGTACAAGTTCTCATATGTTCCGAGTCTTAATTGACTTTGGAAGACTAGGGCCAAAATGTTGGCTTTCCTTGCAGCCCTCCCTTTTCTCTAATTTTGGTCTGCAAACTGAGGTTGTTAACCATCCAGAAGACAATTTTATTGTTATTACCATACAACCTAGGCTGTTAAGCTTAACTTCCCTTTGTCTGAATATCAAACATCTTAGGCATAACATGGAACAGGTATTTTTCATCAAGTATTGATATGTTGAACTTTAAGCCCCTACAGAATGTGATGTAAAAACATTTAAAAATTAGAATGTATTTTCAAAATAGGCATAAAGAATTACGTAGATGAGTAGCTTCCAAAATATTTTTTCCATTTTTAGGTTGTCTCTTTACTCTGCTTTTTAATGTATTTGATACAAGGTCTCACTTTGCAGCTCAGATTTATAGTGTTCCTCCTGTTTTCAACCTCCCCAGCACTGGGATTACAGGCATGTACCACAGTTCAGCATGCCCAGGGGTGAGGCCATCAGGCATGTGGTACACAGGATGAAACACTGGTCCCTGCGCTTGCCTAAGCAGGTGCTTAGTCCATTGAACTATCTCACAGCCCTCACTCTATTTTATTTTATATGCAGAAGTTTTTGATTAAACATATTCCCTTTTGTTTATTCTTGATAGTATTTCTTATGTTAATGGAGTCCTTTTCAGGAAATTCTGTGTGCGCCTATTAGTTCAAGTACTTCATCTGATTCAGAGTTTTTGCTCTTCTATGTATATCTATTTTTTTCTTATTCTCCCTAATGTATGAAAACATTATTTTGTTTCTATGCAAATTTTTGATCTCTTTAGGTTTAATACAGAGTGATCAGTATGAGTTTAATTTAAATTTCCCACATACTAATGACCAGAATTGTTTGTTAGAGAAGCTATATTTTCTCTAGCTTATGTTTTGGGGCCCTTATATCTTTTCACTATGGTATGGTTTGGCCACTTTGTTTTTGTGCATCATCAGCTCCATTCTACTTATCTATATGACTACTTTTGTGCATGCTATATTTGTTACTAATGCACTGTAGCATGACTTGAAATTGAGAATTGTGATGTCTCTCATTTTTCCCCTTAAAATTATTTTGGATATTCTGTATCTTTTACTTGTCCCATATATACTTTAATAATGTTTTCCATAAATCTGTGAAGAATATGGTATGTGTTTTAATACAGATTAAAATCTCCATATTGCTTTTGTCATTATTGTCATCTTAATTATATTGATTCTACCAGTCTATGAACATGGGCTGTCTTTTCATTTGATGATGTCAACTTCACTTTCTTTGATGTCTCTTCAGTCCATTAAATACATAGATTTTTATGTATATAATACAGGGTCTATAGGGTCTCACTACACAGATAGGACTCATAGTGATCTATAGTACTATAGTTTTTAATATAGACAGGTCTTTCACTCCTTGAGTTAGGTGGATTTTGAGGTATTCAATATTTTAAAGGTATAATAAAAGTAAACATATTCTTAATTTATTTCTTGTTTGGTTCAACACATGCATGTAATAATTTTACTTTTATTGTACATTGATTTTGTTCCATTCCACTTTCATGAGTTTATCAGTTCTAAGGAACTTTGGATGAAGTGTTTCAATTTTCAATATAACGGATCATATTATGTATAAGGAGAGTTTATTTAATTTTTTCTGTTCCTATTGATAGCTACTCAATTTATTTTCCTTGGCTGATTGCTTTGACTAATGCTTCAAGCCACTGGAAAAAAATTGATACACATTTGAGATTTCAGATGGAAATATTTCAGTTTTTATCATAAGTTCACGATTGGAAACACACTAAGAAAGTAAAGCCCAGGTACTGGTGGATTCACAGCTGAATTCTTCAAGAAATGTAGAGCAAGTTTAATCCCAAAACTCCAAAAAATGTTCAATGAAATTGAAAAGGAAACAGTACTCCCAAATTGATTGCTAGAGTCAAGTATTACACTGATAACAAAACCACATAAAGACTCAACCATAAAAGAGAATTATTTATCAATCTGTCTCATAGAAGCAAAAATTCTCAATAAAATACCAGTAAATAGAATGTAGAAAATCAGCAGCAATATTATATACCACAACCAGGTGTGATTCATCCAAGGATGCAAGGATGGTTCAATATACGCAAATGTATAAATGGAAAACAGCATGCCAAAAGAGACAAAAACAAAAACCACAAGATCATCTCAGTAGATGCAGCAAAGGCTTTTGAGAAAGTCCAACACTTATTCATGATCAAGTACCTACAGAAAATTGGAATAGATGGCCTCTACTTCAACGTAATGAAAGCTATCTATGATAAATCAATAGCCAACATAATTCTAAATGGAGAAAAACTGAGCGTTTATTCTCAAATCAGGTAGAAGAAAAAGATGTTCTCTATCACCACTCCTAGATATTTCTTAATCCAATGAGTTTGATTTCTTAGGATAAATAGTAAAAATCCATCTATTGTAAACCAAAATATCTATATCTATATCTATATCTATATCTATATCTATATCTACATCTATATCTATCTATCTATCTATCTATCTATCTATCTATCTATCTATCTATACTTAAACAGTACTTAATCTCCAAATGAAGATAATAACATTATTTTTTAATTTTAGGTAAGGGTCTACAGGGTGTTCAGGGTCTCACTACTAGATTGGACTCATAATGATTCACCTGTTTATAGCCTCCCACGAGCTGGGATTACAGGAGCGCGCCACCACGTCCAGTCTCAGTTGCCATCTCAGTGCTCCCTGGGGGCAGTGCCAGCATGGCAAGCCTAGGAATCAAACTCCCAGCCCCTGTGATAATAACAAATTTAACCTTTCTTCTAACACAATAATACTATTCTACATATGACTGTAATTACAATAGTACCTTCACAAAGTTTCAACGTTTTCAATAGTTTTCTAATGTCCAAGTACCTTCTCATAATTAAAAATAAACCTCATTACAAGCCAAGAACAAGTAACATAATTCCATTGTATGATAGAAGAGAGTGAATGTTGCCATTCTGAAAGGATAGTGGGATACACAAAAATACAAATCTAAGCAAAACAAAAACCGAATGGGCCAAACATTCATTTTTAAAGCTTCATATCTGGCACCCAGATCACACAATAGTTAGATGTAAGTCTCCAGAGGGCTTGGTCAATCCTGCAATTTTGAGCTGGCTGGTTGTAGTCATAGAGCATCTCTCTTCGGCTGGATCCACTCTTGGTTTCAGCTTTCTTTGGCAATCATTCCATTTTACTGACGATATCTGACTTCCTTGGATCCCCACTGCACTGCTTCACTCACTATCCTTTTGGTGGCTACTTGCTGAGTCTTCTATGGCTTTGTTTGATGCCCATGTGGAAGCCATTCTAACTCAGAATACTTGCATTCTGCATGTCAGTAAAACCAGCAAAATGGGGTGCATTTCAAGTTTGGCTGACAGATTGAGTAATAACTACACCTTAGACCATGTCCAACACAGGCTGTCCCACGATAGCTTGTATAAAGGAAAGGAACACCAGGGAACCAATTCCTTAGGAGGTCTTTTGGAGTATTCATCCCAGGGACATTTTTTCTCAAAAGAAAGGTTTACACTTTGCACCCACAAGCCTGTTGCAAATTTCTGGTTCCTGAGATGCTTTTTGGTAATCCTTCTTTTTGTCACTGTACAAAGGATTTGCTTTTTTTGTAATGGTAATAATCACTTTAGCAACTGTACCTCTTTTGCCTCAATACACATAAGACTTTCCAGGAAAAATTTGAATTTTGATTTTTTTTGTTCTGATTTTTTTTACCCTTATTCTCTCTATAGCTCTAGCTAAAAGCATCTAGTAGTAGTCATGCCTTGGGTGGATTTCCAACTGTTGGTCAACTTGGTGTACCCAGATGAACTGAATTAGCATAGTGCTGCATGTGGCAGGCCAACCTTAGGGTTGTTGCCAGTGGTATAAGATGCAGAACTGATGAAGAAGATGTTATAAGCGAAGCTGGTGGTTGCTGTCAGAAGCTGTAAGGAGCTGTTGCTTCCATTGGAGAAACTTTTCATGTTGGCGTTCCTGGTGAACTAGCTTGTTCCCATCAGAGGAGCTCTCTGGAATTCACTGTCACTAGAATGGCTTCTGTTCACTTTAGGGGAGTTCTGGTCCTCACTTTGAACATTGTTTCCAGGATGTGGAGGGGAAGATGGTACACAGTTCATTTCTCATGGAGAAGCTTGTCACACTGGCTTTTCTTATGGAAACTCAGCTCTCCTCATTACCAAAGGATCTCAAGACTTCACTGTTGCTGAGGATGGATGTGGTAATTTCAAAGGGAGTTCTGGTTCTTGCCTTAAGCATTGATCCCTGGCTCCAGTTAGACCCCTCAGCCTGCTGGCACAGATCATTCATACTGCTGGCATATATTTTAGCTTCCACCACTGACATTTGGGCCTTCCCAACACAGATCTCTGAAGTGGATCTGCATGAGACATTATAATAGAATCCACGTCCTCATCTGGAATCCTTGGTTTTCAGAATGTGGACAGATATCTTGCACTCTTTGTACATGATACTTTGGGTCAATCTTGTAGTACATGCCCTATATTGTACTTCTCCCATTGCAAAAACCCCAAATTATGATGCATGCCAAAGCTTGAATGATGGGCTTTCTTAAAATTTCTCTCCCCAAATTAATTAGTCAATCACCATTAATCTGTCTCTTATAAATTCAAGACATTGGCAAAATGTAATATGTTTTATGCTAATGTGTAACGCACATGGCCTGTAATGCAAATGTCAATGAAGTTTTTTTCCCTAAAATGAAATCTCTTTATTCTTAGTTTTACTGTGCACAATCTTTTTTTAAAATTTTATTTATTTATTTATTTATTTATTT
>NW_004524777.1:680685-686043 GCF_000260255.1 Octodon degus
CCCTGATGCTTTTGCTAAGCTTGTTCTAAGTAGGTGCTTTAGACCACTGAGCCATCTCTCCAGCCCACTGTGCACAATCTTAACAGCATTTTGCACTTCTAAGCATTGAGCAAAATCACTTATCCAGCTCTTATTAATGCATTCCATACCTTCACTAGCTCACATATTCAAACTTTTCCAAACTCTTTCAGATAACCAATTCCAGAGGCCCCTAAATGCATGATCTGATGCAGTCACAGCAATGTCGCTACTCTCTATACCCATTCTCTTTTATTTTTTTATTTTTATTTTTTTGGTGGAACCAGGGATTGAACTCAGGCCCTTTAGCTTGCTAGGGAAATGCTTATTCCATGAGCAATCTCCCCAGACCCCCCAGTTTCTTTATTATTTGACTTTCTTGTTGCTCAGACACACCAGACAGCCACACCATAATCACAACATGGTCTACTTTAGCTGACAAATTCTTTTTTTCCATAATATTATTGAGAAATAAATAGAAATGAGATAGTTCCAAATCAAATTGGTAGGACAGTTCCAATAATTTACACATTGCATGCTGTCTTCTTAGTGGATATTTGTTGTACAAAATGCAGACATGATATTCTATTTACAAACATTATTACAACAAATCCTTCTGTTCATTGAATGAAGAGAATGTATATATCTATCCTAAACATTTTGAATACAAAAATATAAAATGGTCATTCATTCACATCCCCTTCTTTGTTTAGTTCTGTCATTTAAATATTATAGGGGTGCAAACTCAGCAAAATATTCCAAAATAGTCCAGTAGTCTATAACAGTATTGGGTCTTAGGCTTGGCTGGCAAAGTCAGAAGATTTTGACCTGAGTCCCCTACAGTTCAACATAACAACATGGCTTTACTTCTTCTAATTTGTTTTTATACTTTTCAGCTGGATGGTTAGAACCAAGATAAAGCAAGACCAGTGTAACAAGAATTGTAGCTTTTTGATCCGATAAGGTCAGTCATATTCCCTCAGGATTTATCCTGAGACCCTGTACCTCAGATTGTAGATCCTTTGTCAGTGTCAGGCCGTGACTCATGTGGATGAGTCACAGCCATTGCTTGACCAATTTGCTCTCTGTGAAAGCCTGAATGTTTTCTCTCCATTTGACTCTCCTTAATCACACTCTACATCATTGATCACTTTCCCCTTTGGCTCCATAATTTCCTTGATCAGAAAATTTGGGACAAAATTGAGTTACATGATGTTACAGTACAAGTTCTCAAATGTCCTGACTCTTAACTGATTTTGGAAGACTAGGGCCAAAATGTTTCCTTTTCTTGCAGCTCTCCTTTTTCTCTAATTTTGGTCTGCAAACTTAGGTTGTCAATAAGCTTCTTCAGAAGAGAAGCTTATTGTTATTACCTTACAACCTAGGCTGTTGAGCTTAATCTCACTATCTGTCTGAATATCAAACATCTTAGGCATAACATGGAACAGGTATTTTTCATCAAGTATTGATATGCTAAACTTTAAGTCCCTACAGAATATGACAAAATTTTTAAAAATTAAAATATATTTAAAAAATAGGAATAAAGAATTATATATGTTTACACATAAGTGCAGAAATTTAACCATATACAACATTGTTGCAGGACAGTCTCACAACACTCCTTTTCCAGTCTCCTGCAAGAGGCGACTTTGAATTTGCTTTGACAACATTTAAATGATATGGATACTCTTGTGGATATAGAAATTTTGGAACACCTCTAAATCTTTATCTTCATCAATCTTTTGTATATTTTCGTAGGCAGTAGTGTAGACCTCTAAAGCTTTACCACTGCCTGGCAAATGCAGGATCTTGAGTTCAATCCCCATTACTGCAAAACAGTAAATAAATATATAAAATAAAAATAATGCTTTGCTGTGAAATAACATTTCAATTGTGATAAATTCTGAAAATATACTCCTGATCTTCTTTATTTTCTGCTTTTCCAAATTGTCCATATTTTCCTCCAGATGGCGAGTTGTTTGGGTACCATCTGTTGAAGTTATGTGTAATTCAGCCCCTGCCTATGAAATTACATGTCAATCAGGTGGGTTTCTTTTCCTATTCCTTGCTGTTAATGCTCCTTTGAGATCATCCCACTTCAATTTTGCAATTGCTCCATAGGCTTTCAAAAGTTCAAACAGTCTTTCAACATCTGCCTGTCGATAACTCTAAAGTGTGGCAAACTCATCTGCAAAGGTTTTCAGGCCTTGCTTTATATTTGGGCTTCCATAGAGGTATACATATTGATTTCACTCACCAGGAGGTCTGCTTTGTCTTGCAGTGTGGCAGTTTTCCACACATAAGTAGCAAAGGTTTGCACAGTTCCCCAAAATGCTTCTACACATTTGTGACAGAATTTTGCAGTTGTCTAGTTTGAACATTGGCTTTCCAGGGTGTACTTTAACATCTTACCTTGCAAATGGCCTGGAGCCCAATGACTGCGGCTCTGAGGCACCTGGTGCACACAGAGCATGACCCATCATGCATGCCTATTTTCATCTCTTTCTACAATACCTGTCAGTACTCTTTGCAGGGTTGGTTTGGTGGTCATGAATTTATTCAAGGTTCTTTGCAATGGAAGTACCTAATTTCTCCATTAAATTTGGTAGATAGTTTTGTTGGGTACATCGATCTGAGTTCTAAGTTCTTTTCTTTCAGGACTTCAATCATCTCACTCCAAGATCTTCTTGATTTGATTGTCTGTGTTGAGAAATCTGTCATGACTCTGATGGATTTTCCACTATAGGTGATCTGTACATTCTCTCTAAAAGCTTTTAATATTGTGTTCTTTTGCCCAATTTCTGGGATCTTAATTATTACATGTCTGGGTGATGATTTATTTTGATTATGGCTACCTGGAGTTCTATAGGTTTCAGGTAACTGTATACAAAATTCTTTCCCCATGCTTGTGAAATATTATGCTACTTCTTCTGCAAAAACTCCTTTTATGTCCTTTGTATCCAAGTGTTTTATTGATACCTATTAGTCATATATTATTTTTCCTTTCAATATCTTGCAGCTGTAGCACTGTTATTTTTGCTTCCTTTTTATTTTTAGTAGTTTTTTTCCTTTCACGCTCATTAGCTGCAATGCTGACTTCAACTTCTGAAATTATATCTTTTCATACAAGTGGTTTTGCCAGCTTTCAGTGGAACTGTTCTGGATATGTGTTTGAATCAGTTTCATACATTCTGGTTCTTTCCTGTATTTGTTCATTCAATGTATCCATCATTTTTCCATTTTGTTCTATTTTTTATCTGTGGCTGCCTTAGATATATCAAGCAATTTTTTGATGATTGTTTTCATTTTCCTTTTTATGTGAGAGATTATTTCTAATCTGATTTTGTGCATAACCTTATGGAGTTGTTACTGTACTTCAGTTGCTCTTATCTCAGAAATTTCAGGTGTGTAATTTCCAAGTTCTTCTGTGACTTTGTCTCTTGGACTTGTTTTGGGTTGGCTAGAGGACTGAGATTACCTTTTCTTCCTTCCTTTTGTCATTTTTTGCAGGTAGGTAGGCGGTTTGCAGGTCAGCAAGACTCTCAAGAGAGTGTGAGGGCAGAGAAGTCTCACTAAAGCTCCTGCTGTGTGGGGTTCATTCCACCACATCAAGGAGAGGGGGGCAATCCACAGTTCAAAATGATCCAATGATGATCAGTGCAGGCAAATGTTTTCTCTCTCCATGATGTATTCGTTCAGAGCAGTGCTCCCAAAGTCTCCCGCATGTCTCTGTGGTAGTTACATATACCTGGCGCTCTTCAGGCCAAGAGCTGTTGGCAGGGCTCAGCGGAATTCCAGTGTAAGGCTAAGAGGGTGCAGTGCCAGTGCTGCTGAGTCTCCCTGGCAGTCTTCAAGGCAAAGATGGGGTGGCCAGACTCCGTGGAACCCGCTCAGTGTATTGAACATGAAGCAGAGAAGAATACATATTTTGACCCTTTGATGTTACTTTTCTTCATAATAGGATTTTTCATTTTTTCAGAAACTTCATGGTAACCTTTATTTTACCATTCATACACTATTTTCTGTCACAAGGAATTACAAATGAGTATTTCAATACCTGAATCACGTGACAAATACAGAATACATTTTCCATGCTATATTTATTATTATTCCTCTTCTCCAGTTGGAATGCTTTTATTAAACAAATTTTGTGCCTGCCCTTTCTTCTTTTTGGGTATTTACCTAGAGAAATCATTTGTCATTTACAAGCAAAAAAAGTTACTGGTAGGATTATCACATCTTCAGTAATAACTGAACATCAGTGATGAACTCACAATTGAAACTAACCCATGCTATTGTATAGACTACTAAACTGTCTCCAAATATCATTTCTTTCTTCATTTTAAGAATAGTGTCATGCTTATTTCTGAGTACAAGGGCATCCATATACAAGCTATATTTATCCTTTACTTTCACCTAAGTATGGAAATGCAATGGACAACAAGTAGACATAATGTAGGCAACATTATAATCATATTATTAAAGATGTATCTGTTTTGCACACCATTCCTCTTACTCTTTATTCCTGATGAATTTCAAAAACAAGATGACTGTGAGTTATTTAGGGCATTTAATTAAATAAAATATTCCAGAAGATGATGAAACTAAAAAAGCCACCAGTTCTAAGTCCAGAAACTTTCTCAAAGGACAAGTTTATCTTATTCCCTTGACCACTTGTGAAAATTTTCTGTAGTTAAATTTATGGACCAAATCTTTTTCATTAGCCTTGGACACTCAGCATGCATGGTTACTTTTAAAAAGCTTCTGGCTTATTCAGTCCTCTACACTTTGAGTTGTCTTTCTTATAGTAGCTACTTACCTTTTTTTATTGTCATACCTAAACAAAACTTACATTACTAACTGAAAGACAAGAATGATCAAGGGTCAAAGACATGACGAGAACCTTGTTCAGAGGTAAATATTGTGGTCTGTGAACCATCCTTTTCTCTGGACCATTTCCTACATATAGATCAAGTTGGGCACAAACTCATTGTTTATTTCCTGTATACCAGAGTTTTCAAAGTCATCCAGGGTTAGCTGAAATTCTCAATCCTTTGTCTTACTTACTTTTTTTTTTTTACAAACCTCTGTTTTTTTCTTTTTTTAAAGTCAACGGAAAATGGAAATATACTTTTTAAAGTTTCTAATACTAGGAGAAAATATCATACAACGTCTTTTAAATGAATTGTAAGTCAAAGATACAGTATAAACCTTAGAACAAAAATTAAGATTAAGCAATATTCAGAAAATTAAATGTTTCAAAACAATTGAACTAAGAAAAAGTTTTCATGATAGCAAAGAAGTACTAAGAGTAAAACATAAGATAAATACTGGAATGGC
>NW_004524777.1:687498-704072 GCF_000260255.1 Octodon degus
GAACCCTTTGTGTCACTCTGGCAAGATGTTCTGCTCCTGAATCAGCTGGGTGGGTCTTGCCTCTAGCCTCTTTGCAGAGAGTTCTGCTGAAGGGTTCTGTGCTGGGCATTCACTCTGGTTCGAATGAGGATCCACGGGCTGTGGGTGGTCTCACTCACTCTCCGGGCCTGTGCTTCAGGTCTATTCAGGTTCCCACTGCGCTGGCTTGTCTCACTCACTCGCTGCGCCTGCGCTCTGGGTCTATTCAGGATCCCTTGGCCCTTGGTCATCTCACTCACTCGCCGTGTCTGCACTCTGTGTCGATTCAGGATCCTGAGGCCCTCGGGCCTGTGCTCTGGGTCTATTCAGGATCTGCAGCTCTGGTCTTCTCTCTCACTCACTCAGGCCTGTGCTCTGGGTATATTCAGAATCCCGTGGCCCTGGTCGTCTCACTCACTTGCCGGGCCTGTGCTCTGGGTCTATTCCTCCCATTCACTTTTACAATTTAATTTTAATAATTTTTAATATTTTTTGTGCTACCAGGTATTGAACTCATGACCTTCCACTTGCCAGGCAAGTACTTATTCCACTCAACTATCTCTCTGGTCCCCAAAATTTTTATGTGTATATGCTTGACACATAGTATCATTAATCTTGGGAAAATGGTACACATTTTTTATCATATCTTGATCATTTATGCTTTCTTTTCCCTTGTGTTTTTAAGACTTTATAGTCCCTGAGAAAAATGCTGAAAAGGCTCATTTTAAATGGGGACAGATTTATTTTGGCTCATCCTTTCAGAGGTCTCAGTCCAGACATGGTAAACTGGCTCCATGGAAAGAATGGCTTCGTGAAATAGTCTGACATAGAAAAGCTGCTCACATCATGGTGGTTAGGAACCAGAGAAAGAAATAAGGATATAGGGAGGGAGATATAACCTTCTAAAACATGCCCTCATTATCTTAGCTCTTTTGACTGGAAAATAACACTGAATAAAACATTTAGATATATACACATCATTGGATTAAACAATAAGGCAAAAAAAAAAATCAAGACTAAATCCATAAGCGCCCTGCATGATCCAATCACATTCTACATTGTGGCTCCACTTCAGGGTCTGAAAGAGGCTTACACAGATGAGGGTCCAAGGTTAAAGAAATCACATGCACAAGACAGCAACAACAGCAGACAGCATGAAGCAAAGCAGAGCAAAAGAGTACAATAGCACAAGAAAAGACTGTTTCTTTATTATTTAATTATTTTATAAATTATGTTTTCTTTATTATTTAATTAGTTAATTAGCATACAGGTTATCTCATGTTTACATTGTTGTATAGTGCTCTAAGCAGCACATGTATGCTTCACTGTGCTAAGGAATGGTTGCATAACTGTATCGCTTTGTGTGCCTACACTAGATGAGTGGAGTCACATCCCCAGGTGTCCTCAGATACCCCTGAAATTTGAAGTAGTCCGTTTCCTGACATCCAGCCCCTTCAACATTTACAGGTATATAAACGTAACATGTTGTACATAACAGGGCACAAGTACCTCCTTGTGTTGTAGTAAACCAAAAATCATGTGGTTTTGCAAAATCTCTTTATTTGACCAGTTTAATCAATAACCATCATCAAAGCCTGGCATGCAACATGCAAGGTCAGAACCTTATGTTAAGCAAAGACTTCAAGCTAGTGGGCTAATTTTATGGTTCTTGCCCCTGATCCAGTATTTCTTCCACCAGCATCCCATATGAAGGAGTAAATATTTTTGGTTAAATGATATTAATAGCAGTAATTCATTGCAATGCTAGTTCAAGGCATAATCCTGAGGGGATTTGACTGACCTTATCAGAGTCAAAAGCTGCAACATTCGTTGCATAAGTCTTGCTTTACCTTAGTTTTAACCAAAAAGCATAAAAGTATAAAAAAATATAAGAAGTAAAGCAAAGATGTTATGTGGAGCTGTAGGGGACTCTTGTCAACAGTTTCTGACACTGCCAGTCAAGAGGAAGATCCAATACTATTATGAACTCCTGGACTTTTTAAGAATATTTTGCTGAGTTAACACACCTATATTATTCAAATGATGGAACTAAACAAAAAAGGTGATACAGATTTTTCCTGGGATCCTGTAAAACAGATTGAAGAACCTTTGTAAGTGTCAGCAATGTGGATGAGTCACTGCCATTGCTTGGCCAATGTCCTCTCTGTGAAAGCCTGAGAGAATGTTTTCTCTCCCTGTAATTCTCCTTAGGCACATTCTACATCATTGATCACTTTCCTCTTTGGCCCCATAATCTCCTTGATCAGAAAATTTGGGACACTACCGAGTTACATGACATTAGAGTACAAGATCTCATATGTCCTGAGACTTAATTGACCTTGAAAGGATAGGGCCAATATGTTGGGTTTCCTTGCGACCCTCCTTTTTCTCTAATTTTGGTTTGCAAATTTAAGTTGTTAACCCTCCAGAAGAGAAGCTTGGTGTTATTACTATACAGCCTAGGCTGTTAAGCTTAACCTCACTATCTGTCTGAATATCAAAAATCTTAGGCATAACATGGAACAGGAATTTTTCATCAAGTATTGATATGTTGAACATTAAGTCCCTGCAGAATATGATGAAAAAACATTTAAAAATTTAAAATGCATTTTAAAAATAGGCATAAAGAATTATATAATTCTTATGTTTACACATAAGTACAGAAATCTAACCATATACAACCATGTAGCAGGACAGTCCCGCAATAGTCCTTTACCTGTTTCCTGCCTTCATTCACGACCCCCTTCTTTTTGAACAATCGTCTACTCGAGAGACAGCACGGCAGTGACTGGCATGTCATTACAAGCAGCCCGTATTCAGAAGACCAGAATGACAGGGACTGCAAGCATGAACCTACTATTATAAATTGCCATCTTCAGTGCAGTTGTTTAGTTCAGAGATAGCTGTATATGTAGTTAGTCAGGATGGGAATCATTCCAATTAAATTCTATATTCAAAGATCTTCTGAATATTTTTTAGGATCAATGCCTTACCAATCTTCTACATATAGCTGTATTGCTTACTCCTGTCATGTTTCCTAGCTCTTATCTTTACTCTCAATTCATTGTCTAGTCCTTAAGTTCTTGCTTTCCTTTAAGTTATACTATAACTCCCTATTTGTATTTCTTCTTTTGAGTTCTTATACTAGGGAAACTATACAATATTTACACATGTGTGTCTGGTGTATTTCACTTATGAGTATATCTTCAAGTGGCATCCACTTCAATATAAAGGCTTTGAGTTTATCATTCTTTATAGCTGAGTAATACTCCATTGTATAAAATACCACATCTTTTTCATCAATTCCTCAGTTGATGGACATCTTGGTTTTTTCCAAGAGAGGCCATCACAAATTGTGATACTATAAACATAGGCACACATATATGACTATGATATGATGTTTTCAGATCCTCTGGGAAGATATCCAGTAGAGGAATAGCTGTATTAAATCAGATTACCAGTCCAAGTTTTCTAAGAAGTCTCCACACGGATTTGTATAATGGTTGCACCAGTTTACATTCCCATCAGCAGTGGAGAAAGGTTCCTTTTTCTCAAAAGCATCTCCAACATTTGTTGTTGGTTCATTTCTTTATGATAGCCATTCTTTCTTGGGAAAGATGATATATTAATGTTGTTTTAATTTGCATTTCATGGATGGCTAGTGATGTGGAACATTGTTTCATATATTTATTTGTTTCTATAATTTCATGTTCTGAGAAGTGTTTGTCCATCTCAGATGCCTATTTATATACAGGGTTTTAAAATTTTGAGGCCTTGAGTTTTAGTTCTTTATAAATTTTAAAAAGAGGACCTCGTCTGTATATTATTTACCATGATATTTTCCCAATTTGTAGGTTGTCTTTTCACTTTGTTGATAATTTCTTTTGATTTGCAAAATCTCAATCAGAGCAATTCCCAGTTGTTCATTCTTTCAAGGGTTTCCCATTCAGTTTGATTTTTATTCATAAACTCTTGGCCTACCCCTATGATTTCTAGAGGTCCTCCCACTTTCTCTTCAAGGAGATTTAGTATCTGTTCTTTAACGTTTAGATATTTAATCCATTTTGACTTTAACTTGGAGCATGGTGATAAACCTGGGTCAAGTTATAGTTTTTGGCATATAGAGAGCCAGTTTTTCCAGAATCATTTGTTATAGAGGCTACCTTTCTTCCAGTGATTATGTTTGGCCCCTTTGTCAAAGAAAAGGTGCCTGATAGTGTTCATAAGCAATTCAGCATTTTCTAATCTATTCCATTGGTCCTCAGGTCTATTTTGCTGCCTGTACCATGCTTATTTTATCACAGTTGTCTTGTAGTATAATTTCAAGTCAGGAATTGTAATGCCTCATGCCTTGTCTTTATTGACCAATATTGCCTTTGCTATTCTACATCTTTTCTCGTTCCAAATAAATATTAGGAATGATTTATCTAGGCCTGTAAGGTATTTCAGTGGTAGTTTGATGGGAATGCATTAAATATGTACAGGAATTTTGGGAGTATGGCCATCTTCACAATGTTTTTTCTTCCTATCCAGAAGCAAGGAATATCTTTCCATTTTCCGAAATTCTCTACAATCTCTCTTTTAGAGTACTGTAATTTTCCTTGAAAAGGGATCTTTCACTTCTTTAGTTAGGTTAATTCCAAGGTATTTCATTTTCCTTGGTGCTATTTTAAAAGGTATTGTTTCTATAATTTCCATCTCAGTGTGTTTGTTATTTGGGTAGAGAAATGCTATTGACTTTTTGGTATTGACTTTGTATCCTGCTATGCTACTGAATTTCTATATTAATTCTAATAGCTTCTTGGTGGAGTTTTTTTGGTCTTCTAAGTATCATGCCATCTGCAATTAATGATGATTTAACTTATTCTTTTCCTGTTCTTATTCCTTTTATTTCTTTCTCTTGTCAAACGGCTGCAGCTAATGATTCCAGAACTATATTGAACAGGAGTGGTGATATAGCACATCTTTGTCTTGTACCAGATCCAAGAGTAAAAGATTTCAATTTTTCCCCATTTAGAATTATGTTAGCTGCAGTGTTACCATAAATGGCTTTTACCAGATTAAAGTAGAGGCAATCTATTCCAGTTGTCTGTAGGACTTTGAACATGAATGAGTGCTGAATTTTGTCAAAAAACTTTTCTGCATCAATGGAGATGATCCTGTGGTTTATAATTTTTGCTCTTTTGATATAGTGTAATACATTTATAGATTTTTGAATATTGAACCATCCTTGCATCCCTCGGACAAATCCAACCTGGTTATGATGCATGAACTTCTTGATGATTTACTGTATTCTATTTGTTAGGATTTTATTAAGGATTTCTGCATCTATGTTTATGAGGGAGATTGGGCTGTAGTTCTCTTTCTTAGTTGCATCTTTCACTGGTTTTGGTATCAGTATAATACTTGCCGCCAGGAATGATTTTGGGAGGTATGCTTCCTTTTCTATTTCTTTGGAGATTTCGAGGAGTATAGGGACTATGTCTTCTGTAAATTTCTTGAAGAATTCGGCTGTGAGTCCATCTGCACCTGGGCATTTTTTTGTCGGTAGGATTTTTATTACACCTCATATTTCATTAGCTGTTATTGGGATATTGAAAATAGTTATACCTTGTAGATTCAGACTTGGTAATTTTTGCCTTCCTAGTGATCTGTCCATTACTTCTGTGTCTTCTATTATGTGAGAGTAAAAATTCTCAAAGTAGCTATCGATAATCTTCTGAATTTCCACTGGGTCTGTGGTAATTACAACATTTTCATTCCTTATTGAATGTATTTGAATTTTTTTCTTTCCTCTTTATGATGAGGTTATCTAGGGCCTTATCAATTCTATTAATATTTCAAGGAACCAGCTTTTTTTTCATCAATGCTTTGAACTGTTTTCTTCGTCTCAAGTGCATTAATTTCTGCTCTAATCTTTATGAATTCTTCCAGTCTTCAGGATCCAGTTTTGGTTTGCTATTCCATTTCTAGTTGTTGAAGGTACAGCATTAGGATGTTTATTTTTTCCCATTCTGTTTTCCTTATGTGTGAGTTCACAAATATGAATTTTCCTCTGACAACTGCTTTCATCGTATCCCATAAAAATTCCAATAAGTTGTACTTCAATTTTCATTGAATTGTAGATATTGTTGAATTATTTGTTTAATTTCTTCTGTGACCCATTGGTTGCTGAATATGTTGTCATGTAATTTCCATGTATTTAAGAGTTTTTTCTGGTTTCTTTTGTCATTTATTTCCAGTTTCATTGCACTGTCGTCAGATAATATGTATGGAATAATTTCTGTTTTCTTGCATATACTTAAGCATGACATGTGTACCAGCATGTGGTCTATTTTAGAAAAGCAACCATGTGTAGCTGAGCAACAAATGTATTCAGGTGTGTTTGGGAGGACACTCTGCATGTGTCCACCAAGTTCATTTGCTTCTAGCTCTGGTTGAGTTCTGTTTTTTCTTTGCTAATATTTTTTCTGGTTTATCTATCTTTTTGGGATAATTGGCTGTTAAGGACTCCTGTTAAGACTGTGGTATTGGATATTAGATTTTTCATGTCGATTAAGATTTGTGCGGGGGCCTGCCCCTTAGCTCAGTTCTTTAAGTGGCTGCTTCAACAAAGCAGTCAGGCTCAGGTTGCTGTGGTTTGATCCCCACAACACAAGCCAGCCTGTCATGCCTTGAAGGCATGCGGAGCAAAAAAAGATTTGTGTTCTATAATTTTGTCGTCCCATTTTTGGTCGATACATATTTATGACTGTTGTTTTCCTCCTTACTTTTTCCCCCAACAAGCACATAGTGGCTTCTTTCTTTCACTTAATCATTCTTGGTTTGAAGTTGATACTGTCTGAGAATAAGATTGCTATACCTGCTTTTTTCTGAGGTGCTAGATCGTGTAGTATTATTTTCCATGCTTTACTTTCAGCCTATGAAATACTTTATGAGTTACATGTATTTGTTATATACAGCATTTTTTGAACTTGTTTTCATGTTCCACTGTGCCAGTCTATTTCTCTTAGTTGGTGAATTGAGTCCATCTACATTGATTATTAGAACTGAGATATATTGAATTACGATTGACATGTTATTTACCTGTTGTTGTTTACTCCCTTTTCCCCTGTGTTTAATTGTTTGCCCTATTTAGTTGGTTGTATCTGATCTCATTTGTGGATTTCTGGACATTCTGGTCCCTCACGAGAACATCTTTCAGTAGCCTGTGTATGGTTGGCTTTGTCATCATGAAATACTTTAGTTGTTCTTTGTCATGAAAGTATTCCACTTCTCTATCAAACTTGAAAGAGAGTTTTGCAGGGTATAATAGTCTGGGCTGGAATTTGTTTTCATAGAGCACTTGAAGTACTCTGCTCCATGCTCTTCTTGCCTTTATGGTTTGTGAATAGAAGTCAGCCATAATTCAGTTTTTTTTCCATTTAGAATTATGTTAGCCATTGGGTTGTCATAAATGGCTTTTATCAGATTGAAGTAGAGGCCATCTATTCCAATTTTTTGTAGGACTAACCTTATCAGATACAAAAGTTATGTTTCTTGTTATACAGGTCTTGCTTTATTTTGGTCTTAAAAATACAGCAGAAAGGTATAACAACTAGGTATAAGGGGTAAAGACATGTTGGTATGCTGGGCTGTAAAAGGCTCAAGTCAACAACTTCTGACATTTCCCGTCCTGCAGATGACCCACTATTATTATGCACTACTGGACTACATTGAAACATTTTGCTGAATTCACGCACCTACAATATTTAAATGACAATCCTTCTCTGACAAAACTAAACAAAAAAGGGGATACAAATGAATGACCACTTTGTATCTGTATGTTCAAAATAGGATAGATATACAGTTACATTCTCTTAATTCAATGGATAAAAAGATTGTTCTAATAGTGTTTGTGCATGGGATGTTATGTCTGCATCTTGTACAATGAATAGCCACTGAGACAACAACGTGCAATGTACTTATTATTGCAATTGTCCTATTGATTGGTTTTGAAACTGTCTCATTGCTATTTGTTTCTCAATAAAATTATTAAAAATATTTCCATTTGTTTGTGTCTGGACTGGTTTCTGTCTGTATTTAGGGGATAGATTTATGGTACTGAATAGTGATGATGATGGAGACAGTCAGAAGGAAGCACTAACTGATAGCCTGAAGTTGAGCTGAGAAAATGAAGTGTAGGAGATGGACTTCAGAAGCAGTCATCTCTAGCTAGTATACAGTAAAAAGAGTTGTCTTTCGCACACTACAATTCTTTTCAGAGAAGTTTGTAAGTTATTGCAGATTGGTATGGCCTGTATTTTGATTAACAAGGAAGATGCCTGCATCCCCACTGGGGTAATTGAATATAGATAGAACAGTAGCTGCTTGGTAAAGTGGCAGTTAAGAGATAGCTTGTAAAACTAGACAGAAAGGTTTGTGGGAGAGCTTCCAGCCACCCTTCACAGGCGGGACATACTACAGGTCCCAGCCCAGGGGCGGCAAGGGTGAGACCCTCTTCCACCCCCATAGGATGCCTCCCATCACTCCGCAGCACCTCCCCCACCCCGCCTGCACAGTAGGAATTTCGGCCGCATTCCAGGAAACCCCAGACCCAGTATTAGCCCAGGTCCGGTGAGTGTGTGGGAGAGCGGCCACTCCCACCTACTCCAACTGGTCACCTCCAGGCTCAGCTCAGGCCTAGCATACAGGCCTGAGGTGTAACCCTGCAGCTGCAATCCCTGCAGAGAGTGTAGAGGATAGAACCATCCCAGGTAGTCTAGGAGCAGAAAATCTTGCAAGAGGGACACAACTGATTCACCCTCAAGGGCAGCAGGAGGAAGGAGCTGAGTACAGCAGCCAGACCCAAACCAGGCACATCTGGATAAATCCAAACTTTGTAGATCAACACCTGAACTAAAGTACGTGCTAAGGTTATAACTACAACGAAGATCTACAACAAAGGTAAAAAGACAGTGCTACACAAAATAACGAGAAGGAACAAAATGCAACCTCAGAACCCAAGCCCACCCATAACAAGTGCAGAGGACGCTAACACAGAACAAATTGGGAATCACACAGCTGAAAGCAACGAATCAACGGCTTCTGAAATAAAGAAACAGCTGCAGAAAGGTATATAGGAACTCAGATTGGAAATAAAAAAAGAAATCCCTGAAGTAATAACGTCTGCAGTGAAGAATCAAATACAGAAACATATGGAAGAAACACAATGCCCACCCAGAAGAAGTGCAGAGGACATTAGCTGGGCTCAAATTCATGAATTAAGAGCGTCAATAGTAAATAAGCAACAGCAGAAAGTTATAGATGAACTCAGGGTGCAATTCTTTTCTGAAATAAAAAAAGAATTCTCAGAACTCATAGCATCTGAAGCAAAGAAGCAAGTACGGAAACATAGGAAGGAAACGCGATTTGAAAAAAAATTCAGTAAAAGAATTTATAAAGGCTTCTAAAGAAGGCATTGTTAAAGAAAAAAATAGAGGAGATTAGAAAAATGACGGTTTCCTTGAATGAGCAACACAGGAAAGAAACAGACTGCATGAAGCATAGTCAAAGAGATATAGAGGAAATTAAAATCTCAATCACTAGCTTGCAAAACTGTTTAAGTGAAAGTGAAGACAGTTTCAGATCTTGAAGACCCTGGTGCAGCTAGTGAAAAGGTAAGAATGGATCTCTTCCAAAAAAAAAAAAAAAAAAGGATGCAGGAAAGAATAATCCATCACCTGCAAGATGATGCCAAGATGAACAATGTGAGACTAATAGGCATCAATGAGAAAAAGGGTGTAAATTCAACTGACATTAAAAAATATGGGCAGAAGTAATAGCAGAAAACTTCCCAAATATGAGGAAACAATCTGACATTCAGGAAACTGAAACATACAGAATGCAAAGTAACCTCAACCCAATGAAAAACCCACTGAGACATATAATATTCAAGATCCCAGAAATTCAGCACAAGAATAATATACTGAAAGCCAATAGCGAAAAGAAGCAGATCACATTCAAAGGAAAACCCATCAGAATTACGGCCGACTTCTCTTCACAAACCATGAACGCAAGTAGAGCATGGAACAGTGTACTTCAAGTCCTCTATGAAAACAAATTCGAGCCCAGACTACTATATCCTGTAAAACTCTATTTCAACATTGATGGAGAAGTTAAATACTTTCTGACAAAGAACAGCTAAAGAATTTCGTGATGACAAAGCCAACACTACACAGGCTACTGAAAGATGTTCTAGAGAGGGACCAAATCGATCAGAACTCCACAAATGAGATCAGAAGCAACCCACTAAACAGGGCAAGCAATTAAACCTAGGAGAAAAAGGAGTAAATGACAACAGGTAAATAACGTGTCAACCATAAGTCAATACATCTCAATTCTAGCCCTCAATGTAAATGGTGTCAATTCACCAATTAGGTGAAATGGACTGGCATAGTGGATTAGGAAACAATATCCAACATTATTCTGTATACAAGAAACACATTTAACTCATAAAGACACTCATAGGCTCAAAGTCAAAGGATGGAACAAAATACTACATGCTCCATCACCACAGAAAAAGCAGGGGTAGCAATTCTATTCTCAGACATTCTCAACTTCAAACCAACAATGATCAAGCGAAATAAAGAAGGTCACTATATACTGTTTAAGGGTAAAATTCAAGAGGAAGGGGTAACACTCATATATATGTATAGACCAAACATGGGAGCCCCAACTATATAAAGCAATTCTTAATGGACATGAAAAATTTAATATCCAATACCACAATTTTAACAGAAGACCGTAACGACCACTTTTCTCCAAAAGATAGATCAACCAGAAAAATACTTAGCAAAGAAATCACAAAAATGAGGAAGAGCTTGAAACAAATGGACTTGTTGGACATATGCAAAGTTTTCCACTCAAAAACAGCTGAATACACATTTTTCTCAGCAGCATAAGGGTCATTTTCTAAAATAGAACACATACTGGTCCATAGGTCATGCTTAAGAATATGCAACAAAACAGAAATCATCCCGTGCTCATTATCTGATCACAGAACAATGAAAGTTGAAATAAATGACAAAAGAAAACAGAAAAAAAAACCTTAAATACATGGAAATTAAATGATACCTTACTCAGCAAACAATGGGTCACAGATGAAATTAAACAAGACATTGAAGAGTATCTACAATTCAATGACAATTCAAGCACAACTTATAGTAATTGATGGGATACGATGAAAGCATTTCTCAGAGAAAAATTCATAGCTGTGCACTCACACATTAGGAAAACAGAACGGGAACAAATAAATACCCTAATGCTGCACCTTCAACAACTAGAAAAGGAAGAGCAAACCAAACCCAGAGCCCAAAGATGGGAGGAAATCATAAAGATTTGACCAGAAATTAATTCAATTGAGACGAAGAACACAATTCAAAGAATTAAAAAAGCAAAAAGCTGGTTCTATGAAAGACTAAATAAAATTGATAAGCCCCTAGCTAATCTCATCAAAAAGAGGGAAGAAAAAATTTAAATGCAAGCAATAACGAATGAAAAGGGTGTAATTACCACAGACTCCATGGAAATTCAGAAGATTATCAATAGCTACTTTGAGAATCTTTACTCTCACAGAATAGAGGACACAGAAGCATAGGACAGATTCCTAGAAAGGTACAAATTACCACAACTGAATCAACATGATATAACCACTCACAATAGCCCAATAACAGCCAATGAAATACGAGATGTAATTAAAAACCCATCGACAAGGAAATGTCCAGGTCTGGATATATTCACAGCGGAAATCTACAAGACATTTAGAGAAGCTGTAGTCCCTATACTCCTCAAACTCTTCCAAGAAATTGAAAAGGAAGCGATCCTCCCAAATTCGTTCCTGGAAGAAGTATTATACTGATACCCAAACCAGGAAAAGATGCAACTGAGAAAGAGAACTACAGGCCTATCACCCTCATGAACATAGATGCCAAAATCCTCAATAAAATACTAACAAATAGAATACAGCAATTCATCAAGAAGATCATACACCATGACCAGGTAGGATTCATCCCAATGATGCAAGGATGGTTCAATATTCGAACATCTATAAATGTAATACACTATATCAATAGAACGAAAACTAAAAACCACATGATCATCTCCATTGATGCAGAAAAGGCTTTTGAAAAGTGCAACACTCATTTATGTTCAAAGTCCTACAAAAAATTGGAATAGATGGTCTCTACTTCAATCTGGTAAAACACATTTATGAAAACCCAATGGCTAACATAATCCTAAATGGGAAGAAACTGAAATCTTTTACTCTTAGATCTGGCACAAGACAAGGATGTCCTCTATCACAACTCCTATTCAATACAGTGCTGGAATCATTAGCTACAGCCATTAGAAAAGAGAAAGAAAGAAAAGGAATAAGAATAGGCAAAGAAGAAGTTAAATTACGTTTATTTGCAGATGACATGATACTTTTCATGGAAGATCCAAAAAACTCCACCAAGAAGCTACTAGAATTAATACAGAAATTCAGTCGTATAGTTGGTTATAAATTCATCATCCAAAAGTCAATAGCATTCCTCTACACAGACAACAAACACAGTGAGAGGGGAAATATAGAAACAATGCCTTTTACAATAGCGCCAAGGAAAATGAAATACCTTGGAATTAATCTAAATAAAGAGATGAAAGATCTTTTTAAGGAAAATTACAGTACTCTGAAAAAAGAGATCGTAGAGAATGTCAGAAAATGGAAAGTTATTCGATGCTCCTGGAAAAGAAGAACCAACCTTGTGAAGATGGCCATTCTCCCAAAATTGCTGTACAGATTTAATGCAATCCCTATCAGACTACCCCTGACATAACTCTCCAACCTAGAGAAATCATTCCTAAAATTTATACGGAACCAGAAATACCTAGAATAGCAAAGGCAATTCAGGGCAATAAAGACAAGGCAGGAGGCATTACAATTCCGGACTTGAAATTATACTACAAGCCTACTGTGATAAAATCAGCATGGTCCTGGCAACAAAATAGACCTGTGTATCAATGGGAAAGATTAGAAGACACTGAAGCCCCTACAAACACACTGAGTCACCTTATGTTTGACACAGGTTCCAAACATACTCATTGGAAGAAAGATAGCCTCTTTAACACATGGTGCTGGAATAACTGGCTCTCTACATGCCGAAAACTCAAACTTAACCCAGGTTTATCACCATGCACTAAACTAAAATCGAAATGGATTAAAGATCTAAACATTAAAGCAGAGACACTAAATCTCCTGGAAGAGAATGTGGGAGGAACTCTTGAAGACAAAGGGGTAGGCAAAGAATTTATGGACAGAAATCACATTGCACAGGAAGCAGTTGAGAGAATTAACAACTGGGACATGCTCTTACTGAGAAGTTTTTCACGTCAAAAGAAATTACCAACAAAGTGAAAAGGCAACCCACAAATTTGGAAAAATTCATGACAAATATGTACTCAGACAAAGGTATGCTCTCTAGAATTTATAAGGAACTAAAAAACACTAGGGCCCCGCAATATAAAGACCAAATCCAGAAATGCGCATCCGAGATGAACACACACTTCTCAGAGTAAGAAATTAAAGAAGCGAATAAATATATGAAAAAATGCTCCACATCACTAGCCATCCGCGAAATACAAATTAAAACAACATTGAGGTATCATCTCACCCCAGAAAGAATGACTATCATAAAGAAATCACCCAACAGCAAATGTTGGAGAGGCTGTGGGGAAGCAGGAACCCTTCTCCACTGCTGGTGGGGATGGAGACTGGTGCAACCATTATGTAAATCAGTGTGGAGACTCCTTAGAAAAGTTGGACTGCAGATCCCATTTAAACCAGCTATTCCTCTACTGGGAATTTTTCCAGAGTATCTGAAAACATCATATCATAGAGATATATGTGTGGCTATGTTTATAGCAGCACAATTTGTGATAGCCAAATCTTGGAAATAACGAAGATCCCCAGTACCTGAGGAATGGCTAAAAAAAGATGTGGTATTTTTACACAATGGAGTATTATTCAGTGGTTAAGAATGTTAAACTCCAAGCTTTCATATTGAAGTGGATGCCACTTGAACATATACTCATAAGTGAAATAAAACAGACACACATGTGTAAATACTGTATAGTTTCCCTAGTATAAGAACTCAAAAGAAGAAATACAAATATAAAAGTATAATACAAGTAAAAGTAAATAAGGATTTCAAGGACTAACTAATCAAGAGAGGGAAAGGAGAAGAGCTAGGAAACATGAATAAGTGAAGTCATACAGTTATATGTAGAAGATGGGCAAGGCAATTATTCTGAGAATCTTCAGAAGATTTTTGAATCTAGTAGTTAATTGGAAAAATTCTCACCCTGACTAACTATATGTACTGATACCTTTGAACTAAGCTACTGCATTGTAGATGGTAATTTGTAATAGTAGTTTCATGCTTGAAGAGCCTGTCAGTTTGGTCTTCTGTATATGGGCTGCTTGTCAGGACATGCCAGTTACTGCTATGATGTCTCTCCGGTAGATGGTTGTTCAAAAAGTAGGGGGTGGTGAATGAAATCAAGAGACAGGTTAAGGAATATTGTGGGACTGTCCTTCTTCAAGGTTGTATATGGTGAGATTTTTGGACTTATGTGTAAACATAAGAAGTATATAATTCCTTATGTCTATTTCTAAAATGTATTCTAATTTTTAAATGTTTTTATTATATTCTGTAGGGACTTAAAGTTCAACATATCAATACTTGATGAAAAATACCTGTTCTATATTATGCCTAAAATGTTTGATATGCAGACAGATAGTAGGTTAAGCTTAACAGCCTAAGTTGTATGGTAATAAGAATAAGCTTGTCTTCTGGATGGTTAACAACCTAAGTTTGTAGAAAAAAAGTAGAGGAAAAAGTAGGGCTGCAAGGAAAGCCAATATTTTGTCCCTAGCTTTCTAAGGTTAATTAAGACGCAGGACATATGAGAACTTGTACTGTAATGTCATGTAACTCAGTAGTGTCCCAAATTTTCTGATCAAGGAGATTATGGGGCTAAAGAGGAAAGTGAGTGATAATGTAAAGTGTGCCTAAAGAGAGTCACATGGAGAGAAAACCTTCTCTCAAGCTTTCACAGAGAACACATTGGCCAAGCAATGTCCCTGCCTCATCCACATGGCTGACACTGACAGTGGTTCTACAATCTGAGGTATAGGATCTCAGGATAAATTCTGAGGGGATTTCACTGACCTTATCAGACCCAAAAGCTATAGTTCTTGTTGCATGGGTCCTGCTTTATCTTGGTCTTAACCATTCAGCAGAAAAGTATAAAAACGAAATAGCAGAAGTAAAACCATTGTGTTATGTTGAGCGGTAGAGCACTGAGGTCAGCAATTTCTGACATTTCCAGTCAAGCAGAAGACCCAATACTATTATGAGCTACTGGACTCTTTCAGAATATTTTGCTGAGTTTACACACCTATAATATTCAATAACGGAACTTAACAACTAAAAGGGGATATAGATGAATGTCCATTTTTTATCTGTGTATTCAAATGGCTAGCATAGATATATAGTTACATTCTCTTAAGGAATAGAGGGATTTCTTCCAATCGTGTTTGTAAGTATGGTATCATGTCTGCATCTTGTACAACAATTAACCACTAGGAAGAATATAAGCAATGTGTGAATTATTGAAACTGTCCTACCGGTTTGGTTTGAAACTGTCTCATTGCTATTTATTTCTCAATAAATTTATGGAAAAACACTAGACAGAAAATCTGGAATTATAGGTGAAAAACGACCACAAAGAATAATTATGTGGAAAATATAAATACTCAGTAGGAATCTCAAAAAGAAGTAGATTCAATGGCAATGGAATTTATTCTTGCACACAAATGTCTCCTATGAGCAAACTCGTTCATTCTATACCCAAGCAATTTTTGGCTGTAATTGGAGACTGCATCCTTTTCCTGAAGTTGTCGTCTCACTAAGCCTGCCACTTTCCTTCTTCATTTAGCTTTTCCAGGGGCAGAAAGGAGAAACTCTTTTAGATTTATCAGTCTGTATCATGATTCCTTCCCTCCCATTTTCCCTGAAAAACCAGGACAGGGATATGGAAAGCTTCAGGGTAAAATAGTAAGCTATCTGGAGGCAATGGTGAAGAACAACCTGCCTTTGATTAGTTCCCCGTTACTGGCCTGCTTTCCTCATGTATTTCTCTCTTTGCTGTTTACTTTCTTTCCTTCAATTTTGAATTCTAAAATTTATTGATTTACTCATTTGGTTTGTGCTGAACAGACATGGTTAGCTACCTAAAGGTCAGTAGGATGAAGCTATTTGGCCAGAGCCCAGTGTTGAAGCTTTTCCAAGAACACACTGTTATACAATATGTACCTCGACAGTGTCAAAATAATTTGATTTAAGCTAATGTAACTTTTATTTACTTCTTTCTTTTTTCTTTTTGCTCTTTTCTCATGTCTACTCTTTCTGTTCAGTTACTCTATTTGTATTTCTCCTTCTCCTTCTCCTTCTCCTTCTCCTTCTCCTTCTCCT
>NW_004524777.1:704172-708366 GCF_000260255.1 Octodon degus
TTCTTCTTCTT
The DNA here is from genome assembly GCF_000260255.1 of Octodon degus. Classification (NCBI taxonomy): domain Eukaryota; kingdom Metazoa; phylum Chordata; class Mammalia; order Rodentia; family Octodontidae; genus Octodon; species Octodon degus. Next base: position 704,184 of record NW_004524777.1, read on the forward strand.
CTTCTTCTTCTTCTTCTTCTTCTTCTTCTTCTTCTTCTTCTTCTTCTTCTTCTTCTTCTTCTTCTTCTTCTTTTCTTCTTTTCTCTTCATCTTCTTCTCTTTCTCTTTCTCCTCCTACTCCTTCCTCACTTCTGCTCTTTCCTTCAAGTGTCTTTATTCTCAAGCTTTCTCCACCTATTTAAATTGAACTGAAACAACTCATAGTCAGTGAAATATTTCTGACTTTGGGCACTCAATAGGTAAGGAAAAGGGCACAATATTATTTTTATCTTCAGCGTGGAACTAACAATCTATTGGTCCGGTCTTGTTGGATTGCTGAAATGAAACAGAAAAGATGGGAGAAACACCTCCAAGAGAGGATCTGATATGTAAAAACACTGTGGACATGTGAAGTCTATCAAATAGGGAGATTAGAAACTGTCTTTCTTAGAAGCAAAGTAGAGTGAGTTCAGAAATTTGAGAAGCTTTGGCATAATTTGAAAAGATTTTCTTGTGATCAGTTACTTTTCTATCTTCCATCCTTTCCCCTACTTTAATCAACTATCTCTCCTCTATCATCATGACCATCTTTATTAACAGTACTCATCGCATGGTTAACAACTTGATTTATTCCACATTAATCTCCTGTCAAACCCCTTATAAAATCCTCCAGCTACCCTCACAATCTATTTTATTACTGTTCTTATTTAATAAATTTATGAGTGAGCATGTAAAAGAGGTATGGAAGTCCTTTTTGAACTCAAATATGCAGATCCACATTCCAGTTCCCAAAACTAGGGAAACTTCTTAGTCAGTTCTTCCCATAGACATCAGAATTCAATTATAGGGCTCTATCTCTATCTGTTATCTTAGGATATATCCATCCAGGTAATGTAAAATATCCTGAACCACTGTAAACCAAAGAAGCTTAACTTGAAGGAAAAACAATTGTGTTTTCGGAACAGAGTTAGACTATATGTGATGCAGCAGGAAAAATACCTAAAGAAAAGAAAACAGTTCATATGCATCTTGATGAAGATAAGAAGTCAACAATGTAAGATGACACTATAGATCAAATAAAACAAAACACTTTCTAAGAATGTGGATTATTAGTGACTCAGGTAACTAAAATATTGCTGCGTTATTTCCAAGAGATACTAAAAATATCTGGTATGGATAGATTAATGCTGTATTCCATGGGAGTCTTATAGTTAGCTCTAGGGCTGTAAATTTATTAATGATACTGATATATTTAATTTTGGTAAGAACAATAGGAACAACAACTTAAGCCATGTCTGGGAGAATCTGAAGAAGTTAAGTGTTTACTGTAGAAAAGAGAAGAATCATAGATATATTTATTCAAATACTGAAGCTATGACATGAAGGAAAAAGACTCCCTATATTGCCTGGACCATAACTCTATACTTGGGATAAATAAGACCAACTCCATGGGAGTGTGAAAAGAGGGACACTGAGTGAAGATTAGGCCAAGTAGCAACTTAGTCTGATCCCATCTGGCTTAAACATTCCCAAAAGAAGTCAATATGAAGTAGTGAGTGTCTAAGAGTTTATATCTACTAACCTATGCTCTATAAAGTCCTTAAAGTACTAGAAAAAGAATTTCACAATCAGACTAAAGAAGATTTGGAAAAAATGAGTGGATATGCCTCAGCATTCATTGCCGATAGCATGGCCTTTGAAATCAAACCCACTTAATCCTGATTTCTCCAGGCTCCTGATGATGTCTTCATATTCCTTCAAGGAATAGCCTAGTTCCCAATCACTGATGGGCAATCAGTAGTTTCTACCAACTGATGCTTTCTAACATGTCTAAATGATTATATTCTACTTTAGAAGGACTAAGAGGAACGTGGAATGATCATCTCAACCATGAAATTCTGGGAAATCTGCTCAGTATTCAGCTCGATGTCTTTATTCCCTATGTCAAGCCCTGACTCTCCCTTGGGAGGCATTATTGAGCAATACAAAGACCAAAGGTTTTAGATCCTATCAGAGAAAGATTCAAATTACAACTCAACTTCCAACTGCTCCTGCAGTGACTAAATTACCTCCTTTTTGGAAATTTTAGATGTTCCATTCATAACATGGGGACAATGCATGATTGTACTGCTAAATGACATAAGCTATGTAAAGTGGTAATCTAAAGGCTTAAAAAATAGGTGTTACCCGGTAATTATTTTTATAAGCAAAATTACCTCTGACACTTCTAGAATTTGAATTCTAGCACCTTAACTTTTTCTGCAATTTCCCTTAGCATTTGTATAAATATACATTACACTTACTTGGGTCTTACTGCAGTGGTGTGATTTTGTACTCTGATGAATCTCTATGCTGTGATAAAGATAGATCATTATGCTAAGGTTTGGCCAGCTTCTCTTTAAATCACACTGGATCAGAGTGCAGGTAGAATGCCTAACTAATCTAACTTTTACATAATAGAACCTGAGTTCAATGTCTATGTTTAAACATTTGGAAAAACATTCCGTGTCAATCAGCAGCATAAGCTTTAATTTAACTCTCTGATGTCTACTTTTACAGGTGGATGATCTTGTTCTCAAGAGGTGTTGATAATTTCATAGATAGCAGCTTGGTCTCAGCAGGCTACTACTCCAATTCTGGTAGACTGGATACAATAAAAGGGACAGGAAAGGTCTTTTCCTCACTTTACTATCCAGCTCTCTTGTTGCATTTGATGTTTTCCACCATCGTGAACTTTTGCCCCTCTGCAATGTGCAACCCTGCCTTGGAGGCAGCTGATTATGCACTGAAACTTCTACAAACTCTCAGCTAAATAAACTTTTCCCTCTTTAACTCTGCAAGTCAAGTATTTTGTCTTAGTAATGCGTTATATTAATGCAACCAGACACTGAAAGATTTATTTTCTGGGAAATCATATCATTGCTGTAGTATTCTGTCATTTTGAGCTAAAACACCAATTTACTATTTATATATTCGATTGTTGATAGTCCTTATTCATCTTATAATCCTGTATCTGAGAGTTTTTTGTACCCAACTATAGGAGAAATTTTTTTTTTCTGAATGAAACTCCATTTTGTGATCTTAAACCCATAATTTGAGCCAATTTAGTACTTTTTTGGATTGTGCCTATCTGATTAATTTCTCATCTTTACTGCCAACATCATTTATTGGTCATAGTATATTCTGATAGTTTTGAATTTGTTTCTAAAGTCTGCTAGATGCCCAGTTCCAAAGAGCTTTCTTTTTCCTTTTGCTCTTCCTTCTGTTTTTCCCAAGGAGTCCAAGCTACTGATGTACATTATCTTATTGATACTTTTTGCCCAGCAGCACACTGCTGGGTCCGTTTTATTTGATGTAGAGCATCAACAATATTTTAAAGAGTTCCTCTTATCCATCTTACCATCATTCTCTCATTCCATCTCAAAGGTTATCTCAGAAGATCTTGGATTACTGTGAATTCTCCTTCCCTATGTTGTAGTCAATTGGCTGTGAAGAGCCTGCTCTGTCACTGTTTTAAATACTTTCAGGATAGACATATGAAAGGGATTTGTTCTGCTGTTGGAAGGTTCACAGACTCAAACCAAGACCATAATGAATAAGGGAACTTAGAGTCCAAATAAATAACAAATTTCCTATGTAGTGATATTTTTGATACATTAAAAAGATGTTAAAGTACTATCTACCTATCATGCCATGGAGCTCCTCTCTAAGGTGGACATCCTTTTTAACTTCTGAGATTGAACAACATTCAAATCTAAGTGATTGCTAATGGCCACAAACAACAGAGAATTACTCCATGAGTGTTCAATGGGACATAATGACACCATGTCTCTTTAACAAAATATTGATCATACATTTATAAAGGGCCATCTTAAACTCTGAGTGACATAAAAACAAACATACTCAATTATGATCTCATGCAAATTTTTGCCTTAATAGATTGTGTAGTAATTGTGTGGATGAGCAATGTGAAAACAATAATGAAAGCCACATATTTTATTCTAAGTATTTTACTAGCTACATTTTAAGAGATGAAAGTAAAATAACTATTTCAAGTAACATATATTCAGCTTAACAAAACAAATCAAAAATACTGTCTCAAACTGTAATAAATATTTAAAAGTATTCATATTTTATGACATCATATTATGTTCCCTGCATCTGTTATCATATCATGTTCATATAATATAACAGATGTTATCAT
>NW_004524777.1:708466-738732 GCF_000260255.1 Octodon degus
GTCTCACTGCTTAGATCTGACTCATAGTGATCCTTCTGTTTACAGCCTCCAAGTTCTGGGTATACAGGAAGGCATGTACTACCACTCCCAGTCTCTATCACTGTCTGAGCTTGCCCCAGAGACAGGGGCTGCATAGCAGGCCTGGGGATCGAACTCCTGACCCCTGTGTCTACCTAAGCAGGTACTTTAATCTGCTGAGCTATTTGGCTGGCCCAGATTCTTTTGGGATGATGACAAGAAGGAGAATTGCTGTGTGCAATGGGATTTCTAGTCCTAATTTTTAAAGAAATCTTCACATTGATATCCACAGTGATTTCTCATCTATATTCCCATTCACAGGTGAGAACGAATCCTTTTCCTCTACATGGTCAACAGTATTTGATATTTGTCAATTGCTTCAGAATAGCCTTTCTTTCTGGGATGAGGTGAAATTTCAGTGTTGTTTGAATTTGAATCCTACAACTGAATGTTGAACATTCCTTCATACATATTTTGCCATTTGTACTTCTTCATCTGGGATGTGTGCATTCATTTTAGATGACCATTTTGTATTGCATTTTTATATTTTGGGAGTCTATTTTTTTCATTTCTTTATATGTTCTAGATATTAACCCTCTGTCTAAGGACCAACAGAAACATTTCTTTCCACCCATCAGGTGTCTCTTCACTGTGTTGGTGCTTTATTTTATACATGGCATATAACCATATTTATGGTTTGCTAAATTATATTTGGAATTATCTTACTAGGGATGTTTTTCTCCTTGTTCATCAGAGAGGGAAATCAGCACACAGTTCCCATTATGGGCTGGCAATATTCCATCTCTTTTGATTTCATTAAATATTAGGAGAAGTGCCCTTAGGTCTTCTCTAAATGTCTTGTAGAATTCAGTAGTGAATTTGTTAGGACATGGACATTTCTTTCTGCTTTCTTTCTTTTTGTTTTTTGTTTTTTTTATTTTTAAAATAATTTTATTGAGAAATAAATAGCAATGAGAGTTTCAAAACCGATTACTAGCACAGTTTCAATAATTAATACATTGCATATTGTTGTCTTAGTGGTTATTCATTGTACAAGATGCAGATATGCTATCCTGTCCACAAACACTATTAGAACAAGTCTTTCTTCTCATTACTTTAAGAGAAAGTCACTGTATATCTATCCTTTTCTGAATATACACATACAAAATGGTCTTTCAATTGTATACACTTTTATGTTCAGTTTTGTCAGAGATGGTATTCCATTGTCATTTAATTATTGTAGGTGCGTGAATTCAGCAAAATATTCCAATATAGTCCAGGAGTCTATGATAGTAGTGGATTTTCAATAAGACTGCCAATGTCAGAAGTTGTTGAACTCAGAATTTTAGAGCTCAGCATATTAATATGGCTTTACTTTTTATACTTTGTTTTATACTTTTCTGCTGGATGGTTAAGACCAAGATAAAGCAAGACCCATATAACAAGAAATGTCATGTTTGTATCTGATGAGGTCAGTCAAATCCCCTCAGGATTTATCCTGAAACCCTGTACTGTAGTTTGTAGTAGTTTGTAGATCCTTTGTCAGTGTCAGCCATGTGGATGAGTCTCGGCCATTGCTTGACAAACTTGCTCCCTGTGAAAGCCTGAGAGAATGTTTTCTCTCCATGTGACTCTTCTTAGGCACACTATATGATTGATCACTCTCCTCTGTGGCCCCTTTATCTCCTTGATCAAAAAATTCAGGACACAATTGAGTTATATGATGTGGACATCTCTTTGTTGGTAGATTTTTAAATATATCTTCACTTTCATTGACTGATTTTTCAACTTTATGTCTGTTGATTCAGTTGTGTTAATTTGTATCTAGGAATAGGCCATTTCTTTAGTGTTTTCCATCTTATTAGAAGACAGGTTCTTGAAATAGGTATCGGTGAAATTCTGGATTTATGAAGGATCTGTTGTGCTTTCAAGTTTCTGGTTCCTAATTGCATAGATTCAAGTCAGTTGTTTGATGTTTTCATTAGGTGTGCTATGGGGTTGTCAATTTTATTTATCCTTTTAAAGAGCAATCTCTGCAATTTAGTTATTCGTTACATTTTTGTCTCAATTGAATTAATTTCTCCTTCAATCATAATAAATCCCTGCCTCATATCGGTTTTTGGATTGACCTGCTCTTCTATTTCTAAAAGTTTGAGGTTCAAAAGCAGGTTGTTTATTTGAGCTCTCTTTGTATGATATGGGAATTTACCCTTAAAAATTTACCTTTCTTTGAGTCCCTTACATTCCAGTAAGCTTTACTGGTGTTAAAATTTAATTGTGGAAAGTCTCATTTTCTTTTCTTAATTATATCTGCGACTCATTGGTTTTTTACGATGGTGATTTCCAATTTCATTGCACTGTGGATGATGATAGGCATGGGATGACTTTATTTTCTTTGCACTTAAGCATATTTTATGAGATAGTAGGTGGTCTTTTTAGAAGAACATCTCATGTTCAATTAAGAATAATGTGTATTCTGATACTATCAAGTAGAACACTGTGTAGATATATACTAAATATATTTGTTCAAAAGTTTCATTCATTTCTATTTCTTGATTTTTAGCAAATTTAGTTGACATGTCTATTTCAGAAAGTGGGGGAAAAAGGACAACACTAAAATTGTATTAGCAATTATGTGAACTTTCCTTTACATTAATATTCACTTGGATAGTTGAGTGCAGAATTATTTTGTGCATGCATATTTATTTTTGATTGTAATCTTGTGAATGTAATTTTTTTAACTATCAGAATTTTTTAAGTACTGCTTTGATGATATTGAGTTTATTCAACTGTTCTTTTTCATTTATGTATTTTATTTTTCTGCTGATTTAGAATGATAGTTTTGCAGAGTACATCAACTTGGGTTGGAGGCTGTTTCCTTTGAGGAACAGAAACATTTCACTCTAAACTCTCCTTGACTTATGTATTAAGTCTGGTGTGACTTTGTTTGGCTTTCCTTATATTTGATGTTTTTCTTTTCACTAGAAGCTTTTAATGTTATCTTTTTGTACTGAGTTTCTGGAATCTTGATTATTATATGCCTTGCTATAGATTCATTTATCATGAACAATGGAGCCCTATATTCCTCATTTTATCTCTACATCAAATTTGTTTTATGTGCTTGGAAAGTTTCTTGTCATTACTTCATTGTATTTTTTTATATTTATGTACTTTCTGTTTATTCATTGACTGTGATCAATCTCATTGTATGCATAGGCTTGCAGCCATTAGATTAATTTTTGATGGTCTCATGCTGTTTTAAAGAACTCTTTCATTTTATCATCACTAAATACAGTCCCATTTTCTTTAATATTCTATCTCCACCTTAGTTCATTATGGTACATGTATTTTCAATGGGATTTTTTAAACTCCAGGGTATCTGTTTGAATCTGTTTCATAGATTTCACTCGTTTCTGATGTTGGATATTCATGATTTCCATCATTTTTGTAAGTTCTTCTAATTTCTATCTGTTTCTGCTCTAGAATCTCTAAGTCATTCATTTTGATTGTGGTCTCTCTTTTTCTTTTACTGAGAGATTATTTCAGATCTTATTTTCTGTATAGACACATTTTTTTCTGCTGCTGCTACTGTTTCAGGAAATTCAGGTGGGTAGCTTCTGTTTTTCTTTCTGGCCCTCTGGACTTTTGTGCACTGGAAGTCTGGGAATGTATCTTACTTCTACATCTTCTCATTTATTTTATTTTATTTTTCTGTATTGATGCATATGAATTGCTAATTGTAGGTACTTTTGCCATTAGTATTTAGGAAATAACTATTCCTCAGAGATGTCCTGATGTCCTCTAGTTGTAATTTGCTGCTGGCATTGTTTTTGCCTAAAGATTTTACATTTTTTATTAAATATATTAATTTGCAATCTATTTTTTTTGCATCACCCACTCCTTTGTTACTGAACCCTGGCGATGATTATACACCAGACAACCTCAATATTGTCATACAAATGAAAGTGAGTGATAAAACATGTGTGATACACTGGCTAAAAGGTATCATACCATTATGAATAACAATACCACCCATTGCCTAGCAATTGACAAAATGTGGTAACTATACATTTGGCACTTTTAACCTTAAGGAAAAGATCTACAATTATGTTTTTAAAATGCAACATAAACCTGGAATTTATATGCAGCCAGCCTCCCTTAGTAAAATAATTTTCGGGGGAGGGGGAGGGAATTTAAGAAAAATAGTGGAAAAGGAGAGATGAACATAAAATGAAATGTAGTAGAAGCTGAATTGCAGGACTCAAGATTTGGGAAATTAGAGAAGATGACAGGAGAGAAAGAATAGAGTAAAAAAGACAAATAATATTGAAACAAACCAAATGGGCTAGAAAACTTGTTCATCCACACGAAAATATTGAATAGAGTGTGTGGAAAAGCTTCCAGCTACCCTGCACCAGTGAGACCTGCTACTGGTCCCAGCCCAGGCGCAGCAAGGGTGAGATCATATTCCACCCCCTTGGAACGCCCCCCACCACTCCACAGCACCTTCCCCACCCCGCCCACCAAATAAGAATTTCTGCCCCATTCCGGGAAGCCCCAGACGCAGTCCTAGCCCAGGTCCATGAGTGTGTGGGAGAGCTTCCAGCTGCCCTGCACTGGTGGGACCTACTACTGGTCACAGCACAGTCGCAGCATGGGTGAGACCCTTTTCCACCCCCTTGGGACGCCTCTGACCACTCCACAGCACTTCTTTCATGTCGCCTGCCAGGTAGGAATTTCTGCTGTGTACGGGGAAGGCACAGACCCAGTCCTAGCCCATATCCGGTGTTTGTGTGGGAGAGCATCCAGCTGCCCTGCGCCAGTAGGACCTACTACTGATCCCAACCCAGGAGCAGCATGGGTGAGAACCTCTTCCACCACCTTCGGACGGCCCCCAACACTCCGCAGCACCTCCACCACAACGCCCGCCAAGTAGGAATTTCGGAAGCATTCCGGGAAACACTACACCCAGTCCTAGCCCAGGTTCCATGAGTGTGTGAGAGAGCTTCTTGCTACCCTGAAACCTGCGGAAACTATTACTGATCCCAGCCCAGGTGCAGCATGGGTGAGACCCTTTTCCACCTTCTTAGGACACCACCCAATGCTCCTTATCACCTCCACAACCCCGCCCACGGAGTAGGAATTTCTGCCACTTGCCGGGAACCCCCAGATCCAGTCCTAGCCCAGACACAGTGAGTGTGTGGGAGAGAGGCCTCTCCCCGCTACTCCACCTTGTCCCCTCCAGGCAAAGCTCAAGCCTGGCATACAACCACGTGGTGAAAACCTGCAGTTGCAATCCCTGCAGACAGTGTAGATGATAGAACCACCAAGCTACTCTAGAAGCGGAAAATCTTGCAAGAGGGGCACAATTGGATCACCCCTAAGGGCAGCAGATGAAAGGAGCTGAGCACAGCAGCCAGACCTAAGCCAGGCACAGCTGGATAAATGCAAACTTTGTGGATGTGCACCTGAACTTCAGTACGTGATAAGGTTATAACTACAACGAAGATCTACAACAAAGGTCAGAAGACAGTGCTACACAAAATGACGAAAAGTAACAAAATGCAACCTCAGAATTCAAGTCCACCGATAACAAGTGCAGAGCACACTAACACAGAACAAATTGGGAATCACAAAACTCAAAGCAATGAATCAACGTCTTCTGAAATAAAGAAACAGCTGCAGAAAGGAATAGAAGAACTCAGAACGGAACTAAAAAAAGAAATCACTGAATTAATAACATCTTCAGTAAAGAATCAAATGCAGAAACATATGGAGGAAACCCAATGCCCACCCAGAACAAGTGCAGAGGACATTAGCTCAGATCAAATTGATGAATTAATAGGGTCATTAGTATAATAAGCAACAGCAGAAAGTTATAGAGGAACTCAGAGCACAGATATTTTCGGAAATTAAAAAAAAAAATTCTCAGAACTCATAGCATCTGAAGTAAAGAAGCAACAACAGAAACATAGGGAGGAAACCCGATGTGAAAATAAACATTGCAGTAAAAGAATTTATAACTGCTTCTAAAGCAGACATCGATTATATAAAAATAGCAAAGATTAGAAAAATGACGGATTCCTTGAACAAGAAATACAGGAAAGAAATGGATCGCAGGAAGCAGAGTCAAAGAGATATAGAAGAAATTAAAATCTCAATCACAAGTTTGCAAAACCATTTAAGTGAAAGTGAACACAGAGTTTCACATCTGGAAGACAATGGTGCAGCTAGTGAAAAGGTAAGAAAGGATTTCTTAAAAACAATGAGGATGCAGGAAAGAATGATCCATCACCTACAAGATGATGCAAAGATGAACAATGTGAGACTAATAGGCATCAGTGAGAAAGAAGGAGTCAATACAAATAACATTAAAATCTATGGGCTGAAGTAATCACAGAAACCTTCCCAAATATGAGGAAACAATCAGACATTCAGGTAACCGAAGCATACAGATCACCAAGTAACCTCAACCCAATGAAAAACACACTGAGACATATAATAGTCAAGATCCCAGAAATGAGCACAAGACCAACATTCTGAAAGCCGCTAGAGTAAAGAAGCAGATCACATTCAGAGGAAATCCCATCAGAATTATGGCCGACTTCTCTTCACAAACCATGAAGGCAAGAAGAGAATGGAGCAGAGTACTTCAAGTCCTCTATGAAAACAAATTCGAGTCCAGACTACTACAACATGCAAAATTCTCTTTTAAGTTTGATGGAGAAGTGAAATACTTTCATGACAAAGAACAGCTGAAGAACTTCGTGATGAGAAAGACAACACTACACAGGCTACTGAAAGATGATCTAGAGAGGGTTCAAAATAATCAGAACTCCACAAATGACATCAGAAGCAACCAGCTAAATAGGGCAAACAATTAAACCCAGGAGAAAAAGGAGTAAACGACAACAGGTAAATAACATGTCAATTGTAAGTCAATATATTTCAATTCTAACCATCAATGTAAATGGACTCAATTCACCAATTAAGAGAAATAGACTGTCACAGTGGATTAGGAAACAAAATCCAACAACATGCTGTATACAAGAAGCACATTTCATTCATAAAGACATTCATAGGCTGAAAGTCAAAGGATGGAACACAATACTACATGTCCCAGCACCTCAGAAAAAAACAGGGGTAACAATTCTATTCTCAGACAGTCTCGACTTCAAACCAACAATGATCAAGCGAAAAAAAAACAGGGGGACTATATACTATTTAGGGGAAGAATTCAAGAGTAAGAGGTAACATTCATAAATATGTATGCACCAAGCACGAGAGTACCCAACTATATAAAGCAAATCTTAAAGGACATGAAAAATCTAATATCCAATGCCAAAATTTTATTTTATTTTTTTTTAATTTTTTTTATTATTTGAGAGAGAGAGAGAGAGAGAGAGAGAGAGAGAGAGAGAGAGAGAGAGAGAGTGTGGTGTGTGTGTGGCCAGCTCAGCCCACCAGGGGGCGGGGCCGGCTGGCATGTGGTGCTGGGGGATTGAACCGCGGTCCCTGATGCCTTGCCAAGCTTGTTCTAAGTAGGTGCTTTAGACCACTGAGCCATCTCTCCAGCCCGCCAAAATTTTAAAAGGAGAATTTAATACGCCTTATCTCCAAAAGTCAGGTCAACCAGACAAAAACTTAGCAAAGAAATAAAAGAATTGAACCAGAGCTTGAAACAAATGGACTTGGTAGACATATGCAGAGTGTTCCACACAAACACAAATGAATACACATTTTTCTCAGCAGCACATGGGTCATTTTCTAAAATAGACCACATACTGGTCCATAGGTCATGCTTAAGGATATGTAAGTATACAGAAATTATCCTATGCATATTATCTGACCACAGTTAAATGAAACTAGAAAAAATGACAAAAGACACCAGAAAAAAACCTTAAATACATGGAAATTAAATGACACCCTAGTCAGCAACCAATGCATCACAGATGAAATTCAACATATTTAGACTTCAATGAAATTTCAAGCACAACTTATTGTAATTTATGGAATGTGATGAAAGCAGTTCTCAGAGGGAAATTTATAGCTGTGAACTCACACATTAGGAAAACAGAACTGGAAAAAATACATACCCCAATGCTACACCGTCAACAACTAGAAAAGGAAGAGCAAACCAAACTCAGAGCCTAAAGATGGGAAGAAATCATATAGATTAGAGCAGAAATTAATTCAATTGAGATGAAGAAAACAATTCAAAGAATTAAAAAAGCAAATAGCTAGTTCTTTGAAAGATTAAATAAAATTGATAAACCCCTAGCTATCCTCATCAAACAGAAGAAAGAAAAAATTCAAATACAAGCAATAAGGAATTAAAAGGGTGTAATTACCACAGAATCAGTGGAAATTCAGAAGATTTTCAATAGCTACTTTGAGAATCTTTACTCTCCCAGAATAGAAGAAACAGAAGAAATGGACAGATTCCTAGAAAGGTACAAATTAGCAAAACTGAATCGACAAGATATAAAGATTCTCAATAGCCCAATAACAGCCAATGAAATATGAGATGTAATTAAAAACCTACTGGCAAAGAAAAGTCCAGGTCCAGATGAAATCACAGCTGAATTCTACAAGATAATTACAAAAGATGTAGTCCCTATACTCCTCAAACTCTTCCATGAAATTGAAAAGGAAGCAATCTTCCCAAAATCATTCCTGGAGGCAAGTATTATACTGATACCAAAACCAGGGAAAGATGCAACTAAGAAAGAGAACTACAGGCCTATTTCCCTCATGAACATAGATGCCAAAATCCTAAATAAAATTCTAGCAAATAGAATAAAATAAATCATCAAAAAAATCATACACCCTGACCAGGTAGGAGTTATCCCCGGGATGCAAGGATGGTTCAATATTTGAAAATCTATAGATATAATACACTATATTAATAGAGCAAAAACTAAAACAGCATGATAATCACCATTGATGCAGAAAAGGCTTTTGACAAAGTCCAACACTCATTCACATTCAAAGTCCTACCAAAAATTGGAATAGATGGCCACTACTTCAATCTGGTGAAAGCATTTATGATAATCCAATGGCTAACATAATCCTAAATTGAAAAAACCTGAACTATTTCATTCTTAGATCTGGTACAAGACAAGAATGTGCTCTATTACCACTCCTATTCAATATAGTTCTGGCATCGTTAGCTACAGCCATTAGACAAGAGAAAGAAATAAAAGGTATAAGAATAGGCAAAGAAGAAGTTAAATGATTTTTATTTGCAGATGACATGATACTTTACTTGGAAGACCCAAAAAATTCCACCAAGAAACTACTAGAATTAATACAGAAATTCAGTAAGATAGCAGGTTATAAAGTCAGTACTCAAAAGTCAATAGCATTCCTCTACACAGATAACAAACACACTGAGAGGGAAATTATAGAAACAATACCTTTTCCAATAGCACCAAGGAAAATGAAATAACTTGGAATTAACCTAAGTAAAAGTCAATGAACTTTTCAAGGAAAATTACAGTACTCTGAAAAAAGAGATCACAGGGGATTTCAGAAGCTGGAAAGACTTTCCATGCTCCTGGATAGGAAGAAACAACATTGTGAATATGGACATACTTCCACAATTGCTGCACAGATTTAATGCAATGCTTATCAGGCTACACCTGACCTACCTGACAGACTTAGAGAATTCATTCCTAAAATTTATCTGGAACCAGAAAATACATAGAATTTCAAAGGCAATTCTGGACAATAAAGACCAGACAGGGGGCATTACATTTCCTGATTTGAAAGAATACTAAAAGACTACTGTGATAAAATCAGCATGATACTGTCAACAAAATAGACCTGAGGATCAATGGAGTAGATTAGAAGACGCTGAGTCCCCTACAAACACACTCAGCCACCTTATCTTTGGCAAAGGTGTCAAACATACTCACTGGAAGAAAACTGACTCTACATGCTGAAAACTCAAACATGACCCAGGTTTATCACCATGCACTAAACTAAAGTCAAAATGGGTTAAAAATTTAAACATTAAAGTAGAGACACTAAATCTCCTGGAAGAGAATGTGGGAGGAAATCTTGAAGACATAGTGGTAGGCAAAGACTTCATGGACAAAAATCAAATCACATGGGAAACAGTTGAAAGAATTAAAAACTGGGACTTGCTCTTACTGAGAAGTTTTTTCACGTCAAAAGAAACTACCAAAAAAGTGAAAAGGCAACCCACATATTCTGAAAATATCATGACAAATAAGTACTCAGACAAAGGTCTGCTCTCTAGGATTTAAAAAGAACTAAAAAAACCTAGGGAACCAAAATTTAAAGACCCAATCCCGAAATGGGTATCCAAGATGAGCACAAACTCTCAGAGGAAGAAATTAAAGAAGCGAATAAATATATGAAAAAATGCTGCACATCACTAGCCATCCATGAAATGCAAATTAAAACAACATTGAGATATCATCTCACCACAGAAAGAGTGGCTATCATAAAGAAATCACGCAACAGCAAATGATGGAGTGTCTGTGGGGAAAAAGGAACCCTTCTCCACTGCTAGTGGGAATGTAGACAGGTGCAGTCCTTATGGAAATCAGTGTGGAGACTTCTTAGAAAAGTTGGACTGGAAATACAATTTAAATCAACAATTCCACTACTGGGAATTTTCCCAGAGGATCTGAAAACATCATATCATAGTGATATATGTGTACCTATGTTTATAGCAGCACAACTTGTGATAACCAAATCTTGGAAACAACCAAGTTGCCCATCACCTGAGGAATGGTTGAAAATGATGTGGTATTTTTCACAGTGGAGTATTATACAGCTATTAAGAATGATAATATCGAAGACTTTATATTGAAATGGATGGCACTTGAACATATACTCATAAGTGAAATAAACCAGACACAGATGTGTAAATATCATATATTTTCCCTAGTATAAGTACTCAAAGAAGAAATACAAATAGAAAGATATAATATTACTAACAATTCAAGAGAGAGAATGGAGAAGAGCTAGGAATCATGAATATGTCCAACCATACATTTATATGTAGAATATGGGCAAGGCAATGATTCTGAGAATCTTCAGAAGATTTTTTAATCTAGCAGTTAATTGGAAAGATTCTCACCCTGACTAACTATATATACTGATACCTGTGAACTAAGCTACTGCACTGCAGATGGTAATTTGTAAGAGTAGTTTTATGCTTGGAGTGCCTGTCATTCTGGTCTTCTGAATATGGGCTGCTTGTCATGACATGCCAGTTGTTGCTATGATGCCTCTCAGGTAGATGGTTGTTCAGGAAGAATGGGGTGGTGATAGATATCAAGAGACAGGAAAAGGAATACCGTGGGACTGTCCTGCTTCAAGGTTGTATATGTTGAGATTTTTGGACTTATGTGTAAACATAAGAAGTATATAATTCTTTATGTCTATTTTTAAATTGTATTCTAATTTTTAAATGTTTTTATCATATTCTGTAGGGACCTAAAGTTGAACTTATCAATGCTTGATGAAAAATACCTGTTCCATATTATGCCTAATATTTTTGATATGCAGAGAGATAGTGACGTTAAGCTTAACAGCCTAAGTTGTATGATAATAAGAATAAACTTGTCTTCTGGATGGTTAACATCCTAAGTTTGCAGACCAAAATTAGAGAAAAATGAGGGCTGCAAGGAAAGCCATCACTTTGGCCCTGGCCTTTTAAGGTCAATTAAGACTCAGGACATATGAGAACTTTTAGTGTAATGTTATGTAACTCAGTAGTGTCCCAAATTTTCTGATCAAGGAGATTATGTGTCCAAAGAGGAAAGTGATCAATGATGTAGAGTGTGGCAAAGGAAAGTCACATGGAGAAAAAACATTCTCTCAGGCTTTCACAGACAGCATATTGGCCAAGCAATGGCCGTGACTCATACACATGACTGACACTGACAAAAGTTCTACATTCTGAGGTACAGGATCTCAGGATAAATCCTGAGTGTATTTCAGTGAACTTATCAGACCCAAAAGCTACAACTCTTGTTGTATAGATCCTGCTTTACCTTGTTCTTAACCATTCAGCAAAAAAGTATAAAAATGAAGTATAAGAAGTAAAACCATGGTGTTATGTTGAGCTGTAGGTGACTCAGGTCAACAATTTCTGACATTGCCAATCAAGCGGAAGGCCTAATACTGTTATGGACTACTGAACTCTTTTAGAATATTTTGCTGAGTTTACGCACCTATAACATTCAAATAATGGAACTTAACAAAAAAGTGAATACAGATGAATGTCCATTTTGTATCTGTGTATTCAAAGTGGTTAGGATAGATATATAGTAACATTCTCTTAATGAATAGAGGGATTTGTTCTAATGGTGTTTGTAAATCGGATATCATGTCTGCATCTTGTACAGCAATTAACCCCTAGGAAGAATGTATGCAATGTGTGAATTATTGAAACTGTCCTACCAATTTAATTTGAAACTGTCTCATTGCTATTCGTTTAGCAATATATTATGGGGAAAAAAGAAAATATTGAAAAAATAAAGAGAGTTGAGGAAAGAGAAAAAAAGCTAAGCAAAACA
Organism: Octodon degus; assembly: GCF_000260255.1. Taxonomy (NCBI): domain Eukaryota; kingdom Metazoa; phylum Chordata; class Mammalia; order Rodentia; family Octodontidae; genus Octodon; species Octodon degus. The sequence goes on from NW_004524777.1 coordinate 721,045, forward strand.
AATGAAAAATAGATAGTAAAAGTAGAAACTTAAACATACATTCAATAAAGGCAATAAAATTACTATGGTGCCTATAGTTCTGCCATAGTGTTCAAGTCAGTTCCCAATTCTGTGCTGGATTCCCCCAAGTCCGCAGTAAAATTAGTTGTGCATGTTGGGCTATTCATGGCATCTAGATGTGGGGGTTGATGCCATCCTTCTTCCAGCACAGTTTTATATGCCTTGGAGACTCAGCTATGTATTCTTACCCTGTTTTTCCCTACATCACTCTTCCAGTTGCTGCAACCACTTCAGACACAGAGAGCCTGAAGCTCTTCCCAGTCCCCTGTGCAGTTAGACACTCATGTCCCTTGTATAAATTTCTTTTCTACTTTTCATTCTTCTTACATCTTAGGAAGCAGGTGGGAAGAATACTTTCATCTGACTCACTAGCCTTTTTTCTCACGTCTGTTACCATTGGAAACTGTGGAGGAAGTTCTGATTTCCCACTTATAGCCATACCATAGTTAAGGCTGTTTAAGTAAGGTGCCATTGGGAAAAGGACAGGGGAGATGTTGCTCTGCCATTCATTAACTTCCCCATAGCTGCTGATGTCCTTATCTTTGTTTTCTGTCTCAGTTACTCTTCTCTTGTTTCTTGGATAAATACCCAACACAAAAAAATAAGAATGAAAAGGTCTACTTAACTCACAGTTACTGGAAGTTTCAGTCTATACTCCACTGGCTCCAAAGCAGAGAGGTATAGGGCAGAGAACAACATTTCATGGTGACTGCAAAGAGCAAGGGAGCAAAAGGGAGTGACAGCAGCTCAAGCAGCTAGCTAGCCTCTCTTTCCTCCTTAAATTGCAATGCAAATTACCTGCCCCAGGACAGGTACAGCATCCACTCCCACAATAACCACAAACTCCAGAAGCTGCCCCATGACTACATAAGGCTTTGGGGGGGGGACACCATGTACAAACTATAACATTGTGACTAAAGATTTTAGTTAGCCTCTATGGCTCATAACAAAAGGAAACAAAACAAAAAGTGAAAAAGATACTAGCAGACTATTAAGGTGGGAACAGCTTCCTGATCCCTTGCCTTTGTATGTCCTATTGATGCAGCATTTTCTGTTGGAAGAAGGTAAATGAGGTGAGGGGGCTTGTGTTTCAAATCTACCCTGTGTAGTGTGAGTTTGCCTCACTGTGCAGTTCATCAGTTATTTGAAACCCTAAAAATCATGAGCCAAAACAGACCTTTTCTCCTTTAAACTGTACATTAGAGGAATTTTTTCTCAGCAATAAACTCTCAAAATATATTTATTGTTAAATATCACTCCAAAGCCACATGCTGTCATAGGGCTTTTCAGAAGTGGCTTAATCTAGAGTGTGTGATACTAGGAATAAGAGTGCAGGATCAATTCACTAATTGGTTTGGCAATGCCCTAATCCCACTACCTTACATAACATACAAAAGGAAAAGAATGATGCTGTTAGTGTCAGTTATTTATCTTGATGTGTTCTGTTCAACATGACCTGCTCTTAACAAAACCACCCTGCTCTGGAGCCAGAAATTGATGGACTGAAAGCCCTGCAAACTGTGAGCTAAATAAATCTTCTTCCCTTAACTTTGGCATCAGATATTTTACCTCAGCAATGAGAGCAAAGAAACTAGCACAGAATTTGTTAACAAAGGAATTTATTGGGGCCGGGGAGATGGCTCAATGGAATAAGCACTTTGCTGGCAAGCGCAAAGGCCTGAGTTCAATCCCCAGTTCCGCCAAAAAATTATTTATTGCTGTGGCATTATCTGGCCCTGTGACTCAAGAACATTTGGAACTCCCTTGTTGGAAGGACACACATTAGAAAATATTTGGCGAAGGCAGTTGAAAACGCAGCCTTTGAACACCTTAGGTTCTACTATATGGTTATTTCTAGTTAGAGCTCAGAATACTAGACAGTCAATATAAACAGACTTAGGAGATTTCTGCTGTGAAGAGGGACTACATTGACTCCTGGAATTCAGAAGATATGTCTTCCAAGCAATAACTTCTTGGAAGACAGCTTGTATCCATTTTGCTCATATCCAGACACTTTCCCTAAGACTGAGATTATGAGCAGCAGACTATTAATCTGGCAAAGAAATTTCAGAACACTCAAATGTTGTGGCAATGTCATGGTTAGGGTTGGGGGATTTTAGTCAGATCTATGCTGAGAATCAAGTATAGAGGAGAGCCCAGAAGACTAATTTAAAGTGTGAACTGGGGCAGAAAGGAAGCTCAAATATGGCTTTGGACCACAAAACAGAGCAAAGGAACTGTCTGAAAAGGAACAGAACAGAGACGTTGGCCTGAGAGCATCACAAGAAGCAGCAGGATCCCACCCTTCACACACTCAAAGTGAAAAGTGAAAGACTTTACTTCTATAGAAAAAGCCTTAGAATATGTTCCAGAATGGTCGTGGGCTAGAGAATTTATTCCTCAGAACTGGGTTCAGAGTGCTCAACAATACAGTCACTTTGATCCTGTATTCAAAAGAAAGGAAAAAGCCTGGTTATTACTTCAGCCAGCAGAGGACCTTGGCATCCTCCACAAGGTAGTGCTTTTATGTGCACACAGAAGGCAATAGTTGTGGAATCAGGAAGGCCTCCACTAATGTTGCCAAAGGCCTGGGAATCCAGTAAGAATGCCCCTGACTGTACACTGTTTGAAACTGAAAATGTGAAGCTGTATGTACAGTGAAGACACCAGAAGTTTGTAAAAGTGAGGAACTGGATTTTTGAAGAAAGTTGCAAAGAGGGAGCAGAGAAGATCCAATAAAGAAGCTGTAGAAGCTATAATCATCTGCAGTTCCAAATTGCCTCAGTAGCAGCAGATCATAACAAGCAAAGATAAGCCCTGGCAAAAGAGACCAAGTTTGAAGAAACAGAAAAGTTTTTATTGAGAACTTGCAACCGACTGATGCTTGACTTTTGGGTAAGGGTTCCCAAGATGTTGGTACCGGGCTGAACTTTGCTTTCTGGATGCATACATTTTAGGTTTCTCTAGGAGTCACATTATTTCATTACTTCACTTTCATGAATGCCGCAAAAATTTCACAGAATTGCCATGAGGTTTACATTTCACAAACACTGCTGACCATCTCCCTGTCACAGAGCAGTGTAGTTTAATCTGTCGTACTCCCCATTTTGGCCTATTACTATTTTGTGAGCCTGGTTTTCTTTAAGTGCATTTATGCTTAGCTACATGGGAGGGGGTGAAGGTGTGAGTTTTTTTTTTTAATTCTTATGAAAATTTATTTTCAGAAAATTATAGATTTACATGCATTTATAAGAAATAACACTGAATATCTTTAAACCAGTTTCTGCTAAGAGTGATATATCATATAACTTTTGTGCCACTAGGGTATTGACATCATTATAGTCAAGATACAAAGCATTTTCAATACTGCAATAACCCTTCTGGCCAGCCATTTTATTGTTACATCTACTTCTTTTACACCCTCCAAATTTGCTTACCATTTATATTGTAATTTCAAAATGTTTGAATAAATGGAATCAAGTGGTATTTAACCCATAGATATTGACACTATTGTAATTTCTTGGTGATTCTTTACATTAGTGTGACTCTCTGGAAATTTACTAAGGCTGTTACATGCCAGTATTCTTTCCATCTTGTCACTGCATCATACTTCACTGTGTGGATATTTAATCTTAGATCACTGAGGGATGTTTTTGTCAATTATAAATAAAGTTGTCATAAGCATTCAGGATCAGGTTTTTTATAAATGTAAATTTTAATTTCTCTATGACAAATTCTGAGGAATAATTAAGAAATCTCTATGAAAGGTACATGTTCAGTGTTTTTAAATAAACTGGCAAGGGCCAGCCAAATAGCTCAGTGAATTAATTCACCTGCTTAGGCAGATGCAGGGGCTGGAAGTCCAATTCCCAGGCCTGCCATACGAGTCCCAACCCAGGGTGCACTGAGACCGCAATTCAAACTGAGCATGGTAGCATGCATATGTAATCCCAGCACTAGGGAGGATGTAAACAGGATGATCACTATGAGTCTGATCTACACAGAGAGACTGTGGATACCCTTTGGACCCTGCTCTAAATACAAAAAAGAAAGAAGAAAGAAAGAAGAAAGAAAGAAAGAAAGAAAGAAAGAAAGAAAGAAAGAAAGAAAGAAAGAAAGAAAGAAAGAAAGGCAAAATATTTTCCAGTGTTGTTTACTTTGCAATTCACAGATGGCTAGTGATGTGGAGCATTTTTTTATATATTTATTCCTTCTTTAATTTCATCCTCTGATAAGTGTGTGTTCTTCACAGACGCCCATTTCTGGATTGGGTCTTTAAATTTTGGGGCCCTGATGTTTTTTTAGTTCTTTATAAATCTTAGAGAACAGACCTTTGTCTGAGTGCTTGTTTGTCAAGATTTTTTCCAAATTTGTGAGTTGTCTTTTCACTTTGTTGGTAATTTCTTTTGATGTGCAAAAACTACTCAATACATGTTGGTCCCAGTTGTTAATTCTTTCAAGTGTTACCCGTGTGAATTGATTTTTGTTTATGAACTCTTTACCTACTCCTATGTCTTCAAGAGTTGCTCTTACTTTCTATTCCAGGAGATTTAGTGTTTCTGTTTTAATCTTTAGCTCTTTAATCCATTTTGGCTTAGCTTAGTGCATGGTGATAGACCTGGGTCAAGTTTTAGTTTTCGGCATGTAGAGAGCCAGTTTTTCAGGCACCGTTATAGAAAACCCCCTACTATTATGGACTACAGGACTATTTTATAATATCTTGAAGAATTCATGCACCTATCATATTTAAATGACAAAACTAACCCAAAAAAAGAGATACAAGTGAAGGACAATTTTGTATCTGTATATTCAAAAAAGTTGGGAAAGATATACAGCTACATTCTCTTAATTCAATGAATAGAAAGATTTGTTCTAAAAGTGTTTGTAAACAGGATATCATGTCTGTATCTACAATGAATAACAACTAAGAAAACTATATGCAATGTATTAATTATTAAAGCTGTCCTACTATTTTGATTTGAAACTGTCTCACTGCTATTTGTTTCTCAATAAAAGTACAGGAAAAAATATTTTCCAAAATGAACATGGTGTTTTGCATTCCCAACAACAAGGTAATGGAGATCAATTGCCCTGTAACTATATTGGCATAAGGCGTGAGTTTAACTTAAGTGAGTCTTTTTAAAATTGATTCTCTTTTGCCCCACTACCACAGATTGTTGGGAATCCTATAATTGAAACTGTGGGAGTTAATGTTTGCCTGGCTGGATTTTCAACTTGAGTTGGTCCAATTCCATTGTATCCTCTTATTTGAAACTTATGAAATGGAAATCCCTCTATTGTTCCACTGAACATTGGAAGTTTTTAATTTCCTTTTCATTTACATGAGGAGGTAGCAGTTAACAATTTGCCTTAAATTTGAGGGGAGGACTTGTCTTTGAAATTGTCAACAATGATGAAACTGTCAAGAACAAAAATTTAAGATTTCTTCAAAGCACATGCTACTATTCAATCATATGTCCCATCTTGCATAACTATATCTATTAATCTGACCAACAGATCCAACTACTAAGATAGATAATATATCACTAACTGTTAATCAGCTATTCCATTTGAAAATCTGTAACATATGTATTATAATATATTACCCTGTTTCTGTCTTTGATTTTGTTTTTCTTGATCAAGAGTTGTAGCTTTTGGGTCTGAAAAGGTCAGTGAAATCCCCTCAGGATTTATCCTGAGATCCTGTACATCAAATTCTAGAACCTTTGTCAATGTCAGCCATGTGGATGAGACACAGCCATTGCTTGGTCAATGTGCTGTCTGTGAAAGCCTGAGAGAATGTTTTCCCTTCATGTGACTCTCCTTAGGCACATTCTACATCATCATTCACTTTCCTCTTTGGTCCCATAATCTCCTTGATCAGAAAATTGGGGACACTACCGAGTTACATGACGTTACAGTATAAGTTCTCATATGTCCTGAGTCTTACGTGACCTTGGAAGGCTAGGGCCAAAATGTTGGCTTTCGTGCGACCCTCCTTTTTCTCTAATTTTGGTCTGCAAACTTAACTTGTTAATATCCAGAAGATAAGCTTATTGTTATTACCATACAATCTAGGCTGTTAAGCTTATCTTCACTATCTGTATGAATATCAAACATCTTAGGCATAATACGGAAGGGGTATTTTTCATCAAGTATTGATATGTGGAACTTTAAGTCCCTATAGAATATGATGAAAAAACATTTAAAATTAGAATACATTTTTAAAAATAGGCATAAAGAATTATAGACTTCTGCTTACACCTATGTCCAAAAATCTCACCATATATAACCTTGAAGCAGGACAGTCTTACAACATTCATTTTCCTGTCTCTTGCCTTCATTCACCACCCCCTTCTTTTTGAGCAGTCATCTAACCGAGAGACAGCACAGCAGCAATTGGCATGTTATAACAAGCAACCGGTATTCAGAAGACCAGAATGACAAGCAGTACAAGCATGAAACTACTATTACAAATTACCATCTTCAGTGCAGTTCTTTAGTTCACAGGTATCAGTATATATAGTTAGTCAGGGTGAGAATATTTCCAATAAACTACTAGATTCAAAAATGTTCTGAAGATTCTCAGGGTCATTGCCTTGCCCTTCTTCTACATATAACTGTATGGCTTGACATTGTCATGTTTCCTAGCTCTTCTCCTTTCCCTCTCTTGATTAGTTAGTTCTTGAGATCCTGCTTTCCTTTTACTTGTATTATATCTTTCTATTTGTATTTCTTCTTTTGAGTTCTTATACTAAGGAAAATATATGATATTTACACATGTGTGTCTGGTTTATTTCACTTCTGAGTTTATGTTCAATTGGCATCCACTTCAATATAAAGCCTTCGAGTTTATCATTATTAATAGCTGAATAATACTCCACTGTGTAAAAATACCACATCTTTTGCAACCATTCCTCAGGTGATGGGCATCTTGGTTGTTTCCAAGATTTGCCAACATAAATTGTGCTGCTATAAATATAGGCACACATATATCCCTATGATATGATCTTTTCAGAACCTTCAGGAAAATTCCCAGTATCGGAATAACTGGTTTAAATGACATTTCAGTCCAGCTTTTCTAAAAAGTCTCCACACCGATTTCCATAATGGTTGCACCAGTGTACATTCCCACCAACAGTGGAGAAGGTTTCTTTTTTCCCTACAGCCTCTCGAACATTTATTGTTGGGTGATTTCTTTATGATACCCATTCTTTCTGGGGTGAGATGATATTTCAATGTTGTTTTAATTTGCATTTCGCAGATGGCTAGTGATGTCGAACATTTTTCATATTTTTATTCGTTTCTTTAATTTTATCCTCTGAGAAGCATGTGTTCATCTTGGATGCCCATTTCTGGATTGGGTCTTTAAATTTTGGGGCCCTAGTTTTTTTTTTATTTCTTTATAAATTGTAGACAGCAAACCTTTTCTGAGTACATATTTTACAAGATTTTTCCAAATTGTGGGTCTCCTTCTCACTTTGTAATTTCTTTTGACATGAGAAAAGTTCTCAGTAAGAGAAGGTCCGAGTTGTTAATTCTTTCAACTGTTACCCGTGCGATTTGATTTCTGTTCATGAAGTCTTTGCCTACCACAACGTCATCAAGATTTCCTCCTACTTTCTCTTCCAGGAGATTTAGTGTCTCTTCTTTAACGTTTAGATCTTTAGTCCATTTTGAATTTAGTTTAGTGCATGGTGATAGACCTGGTTCAAATTTTATTTTTCAGCTTGTAGAGAGCCAGTTTTTCCAGCATCATTTGTTGAAGAGGTTATCTTCCTTCTAGTGAATATGTTTGGCCCCTTCGGTTGCTGAGTGTGTTCATAGGGACTTCAGCATCTTCTAATCTATTCCATTGATCCTCAAGTCTATTTTGTTGCCAGTATCATGCTGATTTTATCAGAGTAGACTTGTAGTATAATTTCAAGTCGAGAATTGTAATGCCTGCTGCCTTGTCTTTATTGCCTAGGATTGCCTTTTCTGTTTTAGGTCTTTTCGAGTTCCAGATAAATTTTATGAATGATTTCTCAACCTCTGTGAGGTATGTTGGTGGAAGTCTGATAGGGATTGCATTAAATGTGTACAGCAATTTTAGGAGTTTGACTATCTTCACATTGTTGGTTCTTCCTATCCAGGAGCACAGAATATCTTTCTGTTTTCTGAAATCCTCTATGATCTCTTTTATAAGAGTTCTGTAATTTTCCTTGAAAATATCTTTGACTTTTTTAGTTAGATTAATTCCAAGGTATTTCATTTTCCTCAGTGGTATTGAAAAGGTACTTTTTCTATAATTTCCTTCTCAGTTTGTTTGTTGTCTGTGTTGTGAAAGGCTATTGACTTTTGGGTATTGACTTTATAAGCTGCTATCTTACTAAATTTCTGTATTAATTCTAGTAGCTTCTTGGTGGAGTTTTTTGGGTCTTCCACTTAAAGTATCATGTCATCTGAAAATAATGATAATTAGCTTCTCTTTACCTATTTTTATTCCTTTTATTCTTTCTCTTGTGTAATGGCTGTAGCTAATGATTCCAGAACTATACTGAATTGGAGTGATGATAAAGGACATCCTTGTCTTGTACCAGATCTATGAGTAAAAGATTTCAGATTTTCCCCATTTAGGATTATGTTAGCTGTTGGGTTTTCATAAATGGCTTTTACCGGATTGAATTAGAGGCCATCTATTCCAATTTTCTTTAGGAATTTGAACATGAATGAGTGTTGGACTTTGTCAAAAACCTTTCCTGCATCAATGGAGAAAATCATGTGGTTTTTACTATTTGCTTTATTTATATAGTGTATTACATTTATAGATTTTCAAATATTAAACCATCCATGCATCCCTGGGATGAATCCTACATGATCATGTTGTATGATCTTCTTGATGATTTGCTGCATTCTATTTGTTAGGATTTTATTGAAGATTTTGGCATATATGTTTATAAGGGAGATTGGCCTGTAGTTCTCTTCCTTAGTTGGGTCTTTACCTAGTTTTGTTATGATTATAATACTTGTCTCCTGGAATCATTTTGGGAGGATTGCTTCCTATTCAATTACTTTGAAGATTTTGAAGAGTATAGGGACTACATCTTCTGTTAATTTGTTGTAGAATTCAGCTGTAAATCCATCCAGACATGGACTTTCTTTGTCGGTAAATTTTTAATTACATCTCATATTTCATTGGCTGTGATTGGGCTATTGAAAGTTGTTACATCTTGTCGATTCTGTTATGGTAATTTGTACCTTTCTAGGAATCTGTCCATTTCTTCTGTGTCTTTATTCTGGGAGAGTAAAGATTCTCAAAGTAGCTATTGATAATTTTCTGCATTTCCACTGGGTCTGTGGTAATTACACCCTTTTAATTCCTTATTGTTTGTATTTGAATTTTTTCTTTCTTTTTTTTGATAAGGTTAGCTAGGCACTTATCAATTTTACTTAATCTTTCAAAGAACCAGCTTTTTGCTTTTTTAATTCTTTGAATTGTTCTCTTTGTCTTCTGAATTAATTTCTGCTCTAATCTTTATGATTTCTTCATGTCTTTGGGCTCTGCGTTTGGTTTGCTCTTCCTTTTCTATTTGGTGAAGGTGCAACATTAGGGTATTTATTTGTGCCCATTTGTTTTCCTAATGTGTCACTTCACAGCTATGTGTTTCCCTCTGAGAACTGCTTTCATCATACTCCATAAATTACGATAAGTTGTCATTGAATTTTCATTGAATTGTAGATATTGTTGCATTTCTTCTTTAATTTCATCTGTGACCAACTGTTTCCTGAGTAGTGTGTCATTTCATTTCCACGTATTTAAGGGTTTTTTCTGGTTTCTTTTTTCATTTTTATCCAGTTTCATTGCACTGTGGTCAGCTAATGTGCATGGCATAATTTCTTTTTTCCTGCATATACATAACCATGACCTATGGAGCAGTATGTGGTCTATTTTAGAATATGACCCATGAGCATCTGAGAAAAATGTTTATTCATTTGTGTTTGTGTGGAACACTGTATATGTCCATGAAATGCATTGTTTTCAAGCTCTGGTTCAGTACTATAATATCTTTTTTAAGTTTTTGTCTGGTTGATCTCTCTTTTGGGGATGAGGGTGTCTTAAGGTCTCTTGTTAAGATTGTGATATTGGGTATTAGATTTTTCATGTCCATTAAGATTTGCTTTATATAGTTGCGTGCTCCCATGTTTGATGCATACATATTCAGAGTGTTACCTCTTCCTCTTGAATTTTTCTCCTAAAAAGTATATAATGGCCTTCTTTCTTTTGCTTGATCATTGTTGGTATGAAGTTGAAACTGTCTGAGAAGAGGATTGCTACCCCTGCTTTTTTCTGAGTTGCTGGGCATGTAGTATTTTGTTCCATTCTTTTACTTTCAGCCTATGAATATCTTTATGAGTTAAATGTTTTCTTGTATACAGCATATTCTTGGATTTCATTTCCTAATTCACTGTGCCAGTCTATTTCTCTTAATTGGTGAATTGAGTCCATTTACATTATTGGTTAGAATTGAGATGTATTGACTTACAATTGACATGTTATTTACCTGTTGTCGTTTCCTCCTTTTTCTCCTGTGTTTAATTGCTTGCCCTGTTTAGTTGATTGCTTCTGATCTCATTCGTGGAGTTCTGATCATTTTGATCCGTCTCTAGAACATCTTTCAGTAGCCTGTGTAGGGTTGGCTTTGTCATCTTGAAATTCTTTAGTTGTTCTTTGTCATGAAAGTGTTTCACTTCTCCATCAAACTTGAAAGAGTATTTTGCAAAGTATAATAGTCTGGGCTTGAATTTGTTTTCATAGAGGACTTGATGTTCCCTACTTCATGCTCTTCTTGTCATGGTTTTTGAGGAGTATTTGGCTGTAATTCTGATGAGTTTTCCTTTGAATGTGATCTGCTTCTTTTCTCTAGTGGCTTTCAGTATATTATTCTTCTACTGAATTTGTGGGATCTTGACTATTATATGTCTCATTGTGTTTTTCATTGGATTGTGGTTAGTTGGTGTTTTGTATGCTTCAGTTATCTGAATATCAAATTGTTTCCTCATATTTGGGAAGTTTTCTGCTATTACTTCTGCCCATATTTTTTTCATGTCATTTGTATTAACTCCTTCTTTCTCATGGATGCCTGTTAGTCTTACATTGTTCATCTTTGCATCATCTTTCAGATAATGGATTATTTTTTTCTGCATCGTTGTTGCTTTTAAGAGATCCTTTCTTATCTTTTCCCTAGCTGCACCAGCGTCTTCAAGATCTGAAACTCTGTCTTCACTTTCACTTAAACGGTTTTGCAAGCTTGTGATTGAGATTTTAATTTCTTCTCTATCTCTTTGACTCTGCTTCATGCGATCTAATTCTTTCCTGTATTTCTCATTCAAGGAATCCATCATTTTTCTAATCTCCTCTATTTTTTTTATCAATATCTTCTTTAGAAGCAGATATAAATTCTTTTACCATAGTGTTTTTCTCAGATTGGTTTTCCTCCCTATGTTTCTGTAGTTGCTTCTTTACTTCAGATGCTATGAGTTCTGAGAATTGTGTTTTTATTTCAGAAAATAATTCCGCTCTGAGTTCCTCTACAATTTTCTGCTGTTGCTTATTTATTATTGTTGCTATTAATTCATACATTTGAGCTGAGCTAGTGTCTTCTGCACTTGTTCTGGGTGGGCATTGGTTTTCCTCCATATATTTCTGCATTTGCTTCTTTACTGCAGATGTTTTTATTTCAAGGATTTCTTCTTTCATTTCCAATCTGAGTTCCTCTATACATTTCTGCAGCTCTTTCTTTATTTCAGAAGCTGTTCATTAATTGTTTTGAGCTCTGTGATTTCCAATTTGTTCTGTGTTAGTGCTCTCTCCATGTGTTATGTGTGGGTTTGGGGTCTGACATTGCATTTTGCTCTTTCTCATTGTCATTTTCTGTAGCACTGTATTCTGACATTTGTTGTAGATCTTTGTTGCAGTTATAGCCTTAGCACCTACTGAAGTTCATGTGTAGATCTACAAAGTTTGGATTTATCCAGCTGTGCCTGGCTTGGGTCTGCCTGCCGTGCTCATTTTTTTCCTGTTGCTGCCCTTGGGGATGAATCTGTTGTACCCCTCTGGCAATATATTTTGATCCTGGACTAACTGGTTGGTTCTGTCCCATGCCCTCTCTGCAGGGATTACAGCTGAAGGGTATCACCCCAGGCTTGTATGTCAGGCCTGAGCTGAGTCTGGAGGGGACAAGTTGGAGTAGGGGTAGAAGCAGCTCTCCCACACATTCACCAGGCCTGTACTAGGACTGGATCTGGGGTTTCCCAGAATGCTGCAGAAATTCGTACTTGGGGGGCTGGGTGTTTGAACTGTTGTGGAGTGGTGGGGGGCCTTGCAAGGGTTCGAAGGGGGTCTCACCCATGCTGCGCCTGGGCTGGGACAAGTAGGTTCCTGCTGGCACAGGGTAGCCGGAATATTTCCAACACAGTCACTGGGCCTGTGCTAGGACTGAGTCTGTGTGTTCCTGGAATCCAGCAGAAATTCCTAGAAATGCTTTTTGAATAAAAGCATGTGCATGTGTTTGGTGGGCCAGGAGCAGAATGTTATGGAGTTTGTCTAGATAACCTCCTAAAAACTCATATGGTAGTATGGCTTCTTCAAAATGATCTAAATCTAGAGTGTGTGATGCTAGGATTAAGTACTGGCAATCAGGTTACTGATCGTCCCAACACTACCTTTCTCCCAGCAGAGTAGGCAGAGAATAAAAGGGACAAGGAATTCTAAGGTTAGTTGTTGATTTTAATGTTATCTGCTCACCAGGAGTTATTTTCCTCTGCAAAGCCAACCTGCTCTGGAGAAATTCAATTGTGGACTTAAACCTCAACTACTGTACACTAAATTAACATTTTCTCACTTAGATTTGGCCTCAGATATTTTACCTCTGCAAGAAAAGTAACAAAGCTGGGGATATAGCTTAGAGGTACAGTATGTGTCTGACAAACATGAAGTCATCAGTTCAATTCCTGGTATCACAAAAAAAAATACAAATGTACCTGAGAAAAAAGATGAATCAACTAAAATAGTCTCATGAGAGAATACAAAACTATAGTGTATAAGACATCTTCATTATACTGCTTTCTTCATTTTCCTTTCTGCCCCAATGTACTTTTCGAAGACCTAGCAATAAAACAACCACACAGGAAATGAAGATTCACATGTTCTGCAGGACAAATCCTATGCCTTAACTATGAACACCCACCAAATCCTCACTGATTCTGAATTTTGTTTCCCCTTAGTGCATTGCCACAATGGAGCTTCCAGCAAAAGGAAGAATAAATTGTCTGAAGATCACTGTCTATTCCTTTGTCTATGTCTGTATCTCATCTATATTAACTGTTTTAAGCAACATGCTAATAGAGAAAAACCAAAATATCAAACTGTGACTAATCAGTTTGATATAAGTAAAACCAATTAAATTGCCACATGTACATGCAGGCTGAGGTGAAAAAGTCATCCTTTCAACTTTCTACTCTTTCATGAGACTTCAGTGAATAAAGGAGATTTAAAAAAAAACCATAAATTCAGTTCTTGGCAAAACCAAGAACAAAGTCTTATCAGACCTCATTTATATAAATTGAACATAGAGTGTCATCCTGAGGCTATGATAAATCTGAACAATTCATTCTTACAGACTCAGAACTTTAGAGTTCTAAAGTCTCTTAAACACTATGTAATCTAGTGTAATCTAGCTTTCTTATTGTACACATCATATTCTTCTGTAGAGGTCATACAACAGGTTATTGGTAGAATTCTATTTAAAGCCCAAATCTCCAAAAGAGTTATCCATTGTCATACAAAGTACCCTGGTCTCTGGGATTTTAGCAATACGTTTCTTTAATCTTGGAAAATCTGGTGATTTATGCCTAAAAGAATCTGAGGATAGCTATGGAGTTATGTACCACTCCATTTTCAACATGTGCAAAATTAATGTAAGGACAATTTTGCACTCCTTTTAACAATCTAAGAGACCACAGTTTAAGAACCCTTAACTACAGGCACACATGGATCCTACAGTTCTACATCCCTCATCTTTTCCTGCTTTCCAGAGGAAATGATAAAAATTAGCACTGCATATACATTCTAATCCTGCCACACATCTTACCAGTAGATAAAATGTAGGCATGTCACTCAAAAAGATATTTTATTATGTATGTATTTAATACATGGTCTGCAGGGTCTCTTCACACAGACTGGACTGGTAGCAATCCTCCTGTTTTCAGCCTCTCATGTACTAGGATTACAGGCATATGCCACCATGCCCAGTATTAGTTGCTGTATCAGTGCACTCCAGTGGTGGGATGGGCGCGCATGCTGGATTTTCAACCCTGCTCCCTGCATCTGTATAAGCAAGAGTTTTATTTTATTATTAATTTTATTGGGAAACATATAGCAATGATACAGTTTCAAAACAGGTTAGTAGCACAGTTTCAAAAATTAATGCATTGGACATTGTTGTCATCATAGAAGTTATTCATAGTACAAGATGAAGACATGATATCCTGTCCAAAAACTATCAGTACAAATCTTTTCTCATTCAATTAAGAGAAAGTAGCTGTATAACTATCCTATTTTGTTTATACAGATGCAAAATGATCCTTCATTTATATCCCCTTTTTTCTTTACTGTTGTCAGATATGGGTATTCCATTGCCCTTTAAATACTGTAGTTTTGTGAATTCAGTAAAATAATCCAATATAGTCCAGTAGTCCATAATAGTAGTGGGCTATCCATAGGAATGGCAATGTCAGAAGTTATTGACTTGAGCCTTTTAGAGCTCAGCATATTAATATAGCTTTACTCTTTATATTTTTTACATTTTATTTTAAAGAGAAAAAAACAAAAACAAATAACATGAATAAAGACAAAATCAGAGCACTATACAACAGCAAAAGTGATACAAGATTTGAAATCAAGAACAGGAAATTAAGAATGATTGTTATATTACATATTGTTATAATAAAATTTGTTGCTTGGACTACGAGATAGAGATATATAGGATTGATCAAATAGTTAATACATTAATTCTTCCTTTCCATAACCTTAAATTATTTTGTCTTCTTTCTTTCTTTCTTTCTTTCTTTCTTTCTTTCTTTCTTTCTTTCTTTCTTCTTTCTTTCTTTCTTCTTTTTTTTGCCATAGTTTTATTGATAAACAAATAGCAATGAGACAGTTGCAAATCAAATCGGTAGGACAGTTTCAATAATTAACACATTGCATACATTCTTCCTAGTGGTTAATTGCTATACAAGATGCGGACTTGATATCCTATTTACAAACACCATTAGAACAAATCATTCTATTCATTAACAGAATGTAACCATATATCTATGCCAACCACTTTGAATAGACAGATACAAAATGGACATAGCTTTACTTTTCACACCTCATTTTTATACATTTTGGCTGGATGGTTAAGACCAAGATAAAGCAAGACCTATATAACAATAAATGTAACTTTTTGAATCTGATGAGGTCAGTCAAGTCTCCTTAGGATTTACCCTTAAATCCTGTACCGCAGTTGAAGATCTTTGTCAGTGTTAACCACGTAGATGAGTCACGGCCATTGCTTGACCAATTTACTCCCTGTGAAAGCCTGAGAGAATGTTTTCTCTTCATATGACTCTCCTTAAGCACACTCTACATCGTCGATCACTTTCTTCTGTGGTCCCATAATCCTCTTGATCAGAAAATTTGGTACACAACTGAATTACAGGATGTTACAGTACAGGATCTCTTATGTCCTGAGTCTTCTCTGACCTTGAAAGGCTAGGGCCAAAATGTGGGCTGTCCTTGCAGCCTTTCTTTTTCTCTAATTTTTGTTCTGCAATCTTAAGTTTTTTACTCTCCAGAAGAGAAGCTTAATGATATTATTATTCTATAACATAGGCAGCAGACCTTAACCTCGCTATCTGTGTGAATATCAAGCATCTAAGTTGTAGCATGTAACAGGTATTTTCCATCAAGTATTGATATGGTAAACTTTAAATCCCTACAGACTTTCAAGAAGAAAAATAAAAAATAAAAAATTCAAAGTTGGGAATAAACAATTGCATATTTTCTCACAAAAATTTAGAAATATAACCGTATATAGCATTGTACAGGACAGTCTTATGCTATTTTTTCTTGTCTTGTTTTAATTTATTGCCTTTTGCTTTAAAAAATATTTTACTTGAGAGACAATATAGCAGTAATTGATATGACATTAGAAGTAATACATATTTAGAAGATAAGAATGACAGGTCATTGCTAACTTCAGTGCAGTTGCATAGTTCACAGGTATCAGCATATATAGTTAATCAGGGTGAGCATTCTACCAATTAACTGCTAGCTTCAAAAATCTGCTGAAGATTCTCGGGATCACTGTCTTACCCATCTTGTTAAGCAGGAATTGGTTTTTGTTTTGTTTTTAATAACTGGACATTGAATTGAGGCACCTGCACTTACCATGCAAGCGATTATTCTACTGTGCTATCTCACTGGCCCCAAGCAGGAGTTTTAATCAGCTGATCTATCTGGCCAGCCCCAAGAAATTTTCTTAAATAAATAATAACAATGAAAACAGAAAGACAAATGATGCAACGGTTGTATACATTTCCAAACACAAATATCAAAATCTGGACAACATGCTTGATTTAAGCTTCCTAGATATGTTTTCTACAAACACTATATGTTATGACACATTTCAGAAGTCACAAAGCTATCAAAATTGACACTAAGCAAATTTCTATAACAATGTGAATAATTTCTTCATTCCTTCTTCCAAAACTGAGCTCTTTTCCCCTATTTCAATGATGGCTGTATGACCAACATACTTCTTAGTCATGGCCTGGAGCCCTGGGTGAAATGCTGTCTTTCAGCGGACATTTGAAAGTTATCATCTCTGAAAGACCTTGTACCCTATATGAATTTTACTTTCTCCTTATGCACAGGGCTGTGATTTTGTCCCCAACTCAAAATAAAGACAATACTGTCCAGGTCTTTTAGGGCAAGGAAGTTGTGAAAGAATTGAATTTCCAAAAGTCAGAATTCTAACTGACAGTGGCAGTGGGCAACTCTAATCTGTCCATGACATCTATCTTATGTTCTGTTTTTAGTGCTAAAGTCCTACTACTAGATGGGAAGCAAAATTTCCCTAATATTTTGTGAAAAGACTAACTCCCATCTGAATAAGGTAAATTAATGAAGAAAAGAGTATTTCCCAAGTTCTTTTTCCCTGTCCAATGCTCTTTATAGGAACAAGTAATAATGACATATATAATAATATGATCTTTCAAGTGTTTTATAGTTCAGGTTTTCTGCTTCATTAACAGAAAGCTTCTGATTTCTCTCCAGGTCATATTTAATATTCTGGTTATAGTGTAGCCCACATCTGACCTCAAAGCTGCACAATTCCTTAATTACACATTCACAGTGCTACAACAGTTATTAGAAACTTTCTGTGAATTAGCCATGGTATTCCTTGTATTTATGTCCATACTAGGACACACTGCTCCTGTTAATATTCTCGGACAGACATGACTGTATAATGCAATTTCTTCACAGTTGTATGCTGCATTCTTCCAGGTCCACCAATAAGGACTGATATATATATATATATA